>NC_059255.1:6520247-6522747 GCF_017591435.1 Portunus trituberculatus | reverse complement strand
ATACCATAGACAACTCCCAAAAGTCGGTCCACATGAGAGCTGCGGATCCCTGCCCCCACAGCTGAGTGCAGCATAGGGGGGAGAGAGACACTGTTATAGCCTCACCACACCCTGCCTCCCCCTGCCAACCCCTTCCTGCCCTGCCTTATGGTTCACACATGACAATTTGTAGCTGGAATTTTCAGTCGCTAGAAGTATTGAGTTTTGTGCCGAGTAGTTTAAATTTCCGGCAACAAATTAAGAGCGACGCATTAGTCTTGTTCGGTCACTACAGTCTGTTTTCATTCATTTGATGAGGTGGCCGCTGTGGCATGAAGGTGTGTGTCCATCCAGGTATTCTTGTGTTCCTCACCAATCAAGTATTGTTGGTCAAACTGGTATATAAAAGTGTCTATGGGGTGATATCTCAACCACAGTAAGCACAATCATTAATGAACATATACAACACATCATCAGTAGTCTTGTGACTCACTATCAAATACCTGAAGCCTAGTGTTGCAAGCTATGGACACATTACCCTGCACTTTCAATTTTTAAAGTAAATTCTTCAAATTTCACATTTCTCTTGGTAGTGAAGGGAAAGGGATGACTTGTGCTGTTCCTCATAAATTTTCAGTGAGAAATATTAATTATTAACAAATTTATTGATCAAAGTTTGCCGGACCTTCACCTCCAGTGCGACGAGGCTCATGTCCACTCCACCGCCCAAGCCTGCTGTTGTCTGCACAAGTGTCTAATAAACTAATCAATGGCGAACATTTCTCATTGTTTCCTCTAGACTCTACACTATCACAGGAAAAGTTATATTTGCAGAATTTACTTAAAAAGTGAAAGTGCAGGTTAACACCTCCATATGGTGCGGAATTGTGCGTGACGTCCAAGTACTTGGAGGTTTGAAGCAGTGGGTAAATACTAGATAACAATACTACTGATGAGGTGTTATATGTGCTCATAATGACAACTGAGAATATCAGCTCCACACACAGTTTTATACACGAGTTAGAGCAAAAGTAACAGAAGGGTGTGGAGCAAGAACACTGGACAGGCACTTGCACACCACACCACACCACACCACACCGCCAGCCAGCCAGCCAGCCAGCCAACCGCTACTCCCCACCCACTGTAGTGTCATTGTATTCCAGCAGGGAGAGCTCACTGCAAGACTCCAGTGGCTGATATCATTCCAGCTGCAAATTACCAAGTGTGAACCCGCCTTTACCCTGCCAACCCCTTCTCTTCCTTAACCTCTGTCAACCCCTTACCTAACCCTGCCAAGCTCTTTTCACCCCTTCCCTGCCCTCCCAAGCCTTCTTCTCCCCTTCCAAGCTCCTGTCACGTCCCTTTCCTACCCTACTATCCTTCTCTCCCTTCTTTCCTCCCCTGCTAAGCCCCAGTCATCCCCTCCCCTCCCATCCCCCTGCCCTGCTACCTCCCTCCCATCCTTATACCAGAAAATCTATTAATTCTACTTAATAAACACATAACTCCATTTTCTTCCTATAGTTACCTAATATTCTAAAGGAAATATAGTAAAGTTTAATTCTCTCGTAACAAAATGGATTCTGCACTGAACTCCCCCGTGTCATATCACCTCCCGCTCCCCCGTGGCAGTCCCCAGGGGCGTGGCAGCAGGTGTACCATTGCCCCAGGATGCTGCAGGTCCCGGGGCACACACTCACCTGTCCCGCGGCGCCCTTAGGCCTCAGCACGGAGGATAAAATGTTCGTCAGCATCTTCATTCTGACGGCGATCTGCAGAAGGGCCACGGACAGGCTGCCAACTTTTCCGACATGCCCAATAAATTTATACATTATTACTTTTTTTGTTTATTTAAGTGTTTGTTTTATGGATTTACTTTGTTCTTTTTATGTCTCGTTTCTCTGTTTATGTTTGGTTATCTTTCTTTGTCTCTATTTACTTATTTTGCCATTTATATTGTTTGTTCTAATTTGTTTTCTTGCCCTCTTTCTTTTTATTTATGATCATATATTTGATTAGACTGATTTAATTAATTTTACCTGTTTATAGATATACTTGATGTTGTGAAAGTAAAACAATACATTAATAACATCGATGTCAACATTTTATAATTCTGTAACTCTTAACACACACACACACACACACACACACACACACACACGAATAATGACAATAAATCAATAAACGAACATGAACCACACGAGTAATAGCGTCACAAATGAATACAATAGAGGAGCAAATGATAGAATATAGATAGAATGGCATTTAATAGTATCGGTAGTGTTGGTAAGCGTGGGTGTGTTTACTTCGTCCAGCTGATCGCCTCCTTGCCTTCCTTCACTGCCGGCATGTCTTATTTAACGCAGGTACGCACGCACTCACCACACTTAAACACCTAATTCCTTCGTAAATACACCTTGTGCTTGTAAGACTTAAGAGACGCTGGCTTGGAAGATATGATAAATGATGGGGACTAATTAATCTCTCTCTCTCTCTCTCTCTCTCTCTCTCTCTCAGCCAC
>NC_059255.1:6485247-6515247 GCF_017591435.1 Portunus trituberculatus | reverse complement strand
GAGCTCTGAGCTCGCTCCATAATGGGAAAGACTGGCTGGCTGACCAGCAGGTGACCGAGGTGAAATACACACACACACACACACACACCTAACCTCTCTCCCTCCCTCTCCCCGGCAGAAGACCCAAGATAATGCCAAGTCAATGATGCTGGAGTACCGGGCGCCAGGTGGTCTGCTGCTGCTGGTGGAGGTGCTCACTGACAACCTGGTGAGGACTCGGAACAGCATTCAGAGTATTATCAAGAAGACCAGGTAAGGCACCACGCTTAAGTCACTTCAATCTTAATTTCTCTCAGTACCATGATGTGTTTTTGTATTTTTGGTTATTTGGTGATTTTCTACAGCTTCAGAAACTCATGTGGGGATTGAAATAGTGAAGTCTGTGGCCATTAATCTTCTGACGTCCATAGATCCTTCCTAATGTCAATAAATGGTCTAATCACACCTAAAACTCAAGATAAAAATGTGATCCAGTACTGAAGGAGTTAAGATAGTGAAGACTGTGGCCATTAATCTTCTGACCTCCATAGATCCTTCTTAATGTCAATAAAATGGTCTAATCACACCTCATATTCATTCTGGTTACTATTGTTGATTTTATACAGCTTCAGAAACTCATGTGGGGATTAAAATAGTGAAGACTGTGGCCAGTACTGAAGGAGTTAAGATAGTGAAGACTGTGGCCATTAATCTTCTGACTTCCATAGACCCTTCCTAATGTCAATAAAATGGTCTAATCGCACACAAGTCTCAAGTTAAAAATGCATCCCAGTACTTAAGAGGTTAAAATAGTGAAGACTTAGGCCATTAATCTTCTGACCTCCATAGACCCTTCTTAATGTCAATAAAATGGTCTAATCGCACCCAAAACCCATGTTAAAAAATGTGTGCCAGTACTGAAGGGATTAACCTCTTCAGTACTGGCTCACATTTGTATATTTTGTTGGCCTACCTAACCGAACCTTACAGAAATGCTTGCTAACCTAACCTAACCTTGTGTCTTTTGCAGCTAACTTTACCTTATTGAAATTCTTTAATTTAACCTAACCTAATTTATCCTAGTATCTTTTGCTGCCTTACCTAACCTTACTTTTATTTATGTAAGAAAGGGAAACTGGCCGAGGTTATAAAAGAAAGGCCCCTTACAGATCCTTAGAGAAATGCTTGCTAACCTAACCTAACTTCAATTTGTCTTTTGCTGGTTGTTATAGAAATGTTCATGTTATTGAATACTTCCTAACCTAACCTTGTGTTTTTTGCGGATAACTTTACCTTATTGAAATTCTTACTAACTTAACGTAACCTAATTTATCCTAGTATCTTTTGCTGGCTTACCTAACCTTATGCAAGAAGGGAAAACTGGCCAAGGGCATAAAAAAAAAGGCCCCACTTAGTTGCCAGTCCCCTTACAGATCCTTAGAGAAATGCTTGCTAACCTTTGCTAACCTGACTTCAATTTGTATGTTGCTGGTTGTTATGGAAATGCTCAAGTGATTTTAAAATGCTCATGTCATTGAATTAATTTTTTTATGCTTTAAGCTCATGGAATTTTAGTGTTGTATATTCTGCAGGTGGGTATACAAAGGCTCTCAAATCTAGCCGAACTTGATTAAATACCCAGCTAACCTCTGTATCTCTGTTTAATGTTACAAAAATGCTCTTCACTTAAACTTACTTAACATAACTTAATGCAACTTCATCTAACTTCATCTAACCTTACCTCTCTCTCTCTCTCTCTCTCTCTCTCTCTCTCTCTCTCTCTCTAACAATACCTAAACAAAACACACCACATCATAACTTTCTCTCCCCCTCCTCTCTCTCTCCTCCCTCTCTCTCCCAGCATACAAGAGGTGAAGGGGGGTGGCGTTCATCACCTCTTTGACGAGAAGGGAGTGGTGGTGGCTGGGAAGGACAAGACACCCCTGGAGGAGGCGCTGGAGCTGGCCATTGAGATCGGGGCAGAGGAGGTGGAGGAGGAGAAGGAGGGGGGAGCCAAGTTTGTGGTAAGTTGAGAGAGAGAGATGATGATGATGATGATGATATAGTAGTAGTAGTAGTAGTAGTAGTTATTTATTCTATCTATTTATTGATTTCCATAATGTTTCAATGAGTTTTAGTTTGTTTGTGTGTTTTGAAGGGTGTTTTAATGGTTCTAGTGGCAGAGTGACAAGATTTCTGCATTATTAACAGGAGAAACACACTTGAAAATGCTGCTGTGGCCTTGAAACACACACACACGCACACACACACACACCAATACCTTAGAATATTCATCACTAACCATAAACTCTCTCTCTCTCTCCCCAGTTCACATGCTCCCCCGAGGCCTTCCAGGGGGTGAAGCAGGCGTGGAGGAGCAGGGGTACCAGGTCTCCTATGCCAGCATTGACTACCTGCCACAGACACCTCTCTCGCTGCCTCCTGATGACATGGAGAGAGTCGGTGCTGTGCTGGAGAAACTGGACGGTGTGGATGATGTTATGAGGATACATGTTAACTTGTAGAGAGAGAGAGAGAGAGGAGGATGTTTTGTTTTTGTGTGTGTGTGAGAGATAAAAAGAAGGTTTGTGTTTGTGTGTTTGAGAGAGAGAGAGAGAGAGAGAGAGAGAGAGTGTGTTTATGTGAGTTAGAGATAATGTGTTTTTGTGTGTGTGTGTGTGTGTGTGTGTGTGTGTGTGTGTGCGTGTGTGTGCAAGATTTAATTAACAACATTGTACATAGATTTAAAAAGAGAATAAATAAATAAATAAAGAAAGGAAAGAGAAGATTAATTAAACCATCATTGTTCTGAGAGAGAGAGAGAGAGAGAGAGAGAGGGGGGGGAGACAAAAACACTAAAAACAGCTTCCAAACACATTTATTTGTACAAAGCACGTTTAAAACACAAATAATAATAATAATAATAATAATGACACCACTACACTCACAGAAAACGGTGATTTGTCCATGTGTACGAATGAACGCGTGTTTTAAACAAGCTATACAAAACTGTGTGTGTTTAATTGAGGTGGTGGTGGTGGTGCTGGTGGTAGTAGTAGTGGTAGTAGTAGTAGTAGTAGTAGTAGTAGTAGTAGTAGTAGTAGTAGTAGTAGTAGTAGTAGTAGTAGTAGTAGTAGTAGAAAAAGAAAAATAGTAGTAGTAGTAGTAGTAGTAGTAGTAGTAGTAGTAGTAGTAGTAGTAGTAGTAGTAGTGGTGGTGGTGGTGGTGGTGGTAGATAAGGTGACAGGTAAGTGAATTAATTGTTTGTTTGTTTCTCTAATTTTTCTAAAAACACTAATATTTTCTTTATATAGTTTATTTTTGTCTATTTCTTCTCAAAACACTTTTTTTTATTCCTTTGTTCATATTCCATTTTCACTGTTGTCAATTCTCAAAAAACATCAATATTTTCTTAATTCATCTGGCATTGTTTCATTATTTCTGTAATATTTTCAAACTTATTCCAATTCATTTCTTTATTTCTACAAAAACACCAATTCATCTTTCAAGTCTCATTTTTTTTCCATTTCATTTCATCTTAATTCTTTTTCATTTCATTTCATTCTTTTTCCTTCCTTTTCTTCATCCTTTTCTAATTTTTCCACCAATCCCAAGCTCAAAACACCAATATATCTTTCACTTTTCTTTTCCATTCATCTATTTCCCTTTCTTTCTCCTTCCTTCCTTCTTATCCTTCCTTTTCTTTATCTTTCTCTCATTTTTCCATCAATATAAACTCAAAAACACATCTTTCAATTTTCTTTTCCATTCATCTATTTTCCTTTCTTTCTTCTTCCTTCCTTCCCTCTTCTTTCTCCTTCCTTTCCCTCTCAGTTTTCCACCAATCCATCAATTTAAAACTCCAAAATCACACAAAACCCCACAAATTAACAAAAACCAAACACATTTTTAACAATTTCCAAACACAGAATGCTTACGTTTCTACCTAAACACGCCAAGAAGCAGGTGATTTTTAGGAGAGCATGTAGGTGGTTGCATTAGTGCCAGAGCTGCCTTGTACCCTGCCTCCCTCACCTCTGCCAGCCTGTCCCCATCCACCACCCTCATGCACCTCTGCCCCTGTGCTGTTTTGGGGTTATCGCTCCCATGGGTCTGGTCTGCGGCGTGCCCTAGGGTTAAATACTGCTCTGGGGTCAACTGGAGTGCGTGGAATGCTAAACTACGAGGGTATGAGACGACATGGTTTGGTCGTATGCTTCCGTAACAGCAAGGCACCACCACAAACGCAGCCCGCTTAGCCACACACTTCCCAAGCACCAGGTCAGTTGCCGCACCACACGCATGTAAACTCACCCCAATGTCGAACGAACCACGGAAGTAATCTAAGTTACTCTGAATGAACGATACATTTTTTAACCCTAATTGCTGTACCCTAACCCTGGCTCTCTCCAGCGATGGTGTCTTGTTCTCCACCAGCAGGATATGGCAGTCAGGCAGGCACTGGGCTAAGGGATGCCAACGTGCCCAGCTCCAGCACAGAAGTCAACAATAGTGTGGCCGGGTTTAGCAAGAGAGAGGGTGGCACTGCAGATGTTTTGTAACTGTTGTGTCTTCCTCTCCAGCCTTGACTGTGGCACGTGGCCCTCCAGGGAGAGACAGGAGAGGAGGGTGTGTAAAGAGGAAGAGGTAGAAGAGGTAGAGTTTGTGAATGAAGAAGATGTTTGGTGTGTAGATGAAGAGGAAGAGGAGGAGGAGGAAGGGTTTGTAGTGGAAGAAGAGGAGGATGATAGCTCTTTTGTGGAGGAGGAGGAAGAAGAAGAAGAGTTTGTAGTGGAAGAGGAAGAGGAGGAGGACAAAAAATCTGATGATAAAGAAAGAAAAGATGAAAACATAAGATTACCAGCAGAAGAAGAAGAGGAGTGAGGTGGACAGTGAAGATACCCCTCCTCCACCTGTGCCTCCTCCACTAGTCTGAGCACCTCCTCCACATCTCCTTGCTTTGTGAAGAACCCTCGACTTTTATTCCTCTCTGGATCACTTTTGTAAATACTGACATCCTCAACTTCTGGCACCTCTAGGGAAGGAGTGCTGGTCTGGGGTGCCACGAGAGACTGTGCCAGCTCGAGAACAGGCATTGCTGCTTGTATATACCCATCGAGTGCCAGCGTAGAGTGCCAGGCGTGGACGAGAGGAGTGACATTAGCAGGCACTATATTCGCTGAAGTTAAACTGTGAAGAATGAGATGAAAGCAGACAAACAGCATTAAATCAGCCAGTGTCATGTCCAAGCCCTCTGCGAATTGGTGTGCCAGTGTCGGGAGGAGTGCCAAAGGACGTCTACACATTTCCTGACCCATGGCACCGCTGAATGTGTCCCTAATATGCTGCTGTGTTCGTTTTAAAGCATTGTGGAGGATTGGGGGCCGGCGAAGATGGTGTTCATATCTCAAGACATCGACAGGGTACACCACAGCTTCCTGGCACTGTACGGGTGTAGTGCCACAGAGAGGAGTGCCGCAGGGGCTTCCACCTCGCAGAATTTTGTCCACACACTCACCTCTGCGCACGCTTGGAGGCAGCCACCGCGGAAACCCAAGAGGTGTGTTGCGTGGTGTTGTGTGATGTTGTGGTTTGTCTGTCTCTCTTTTTCATCTTTCTTTGTTTTGTTTTCTTTATTCCTTCCTTCTTCTTCTTCTTCTTCACCTTCTTTTTCATGTTTTTCTTTTCTAGTTTCTGGTTTTATCTTCTGTTTGTCTTCTATACCACCACCACCACCACCTCCTCCTTCTCCTCCTCCTCTTCTTCTTCTTGTTATCTCCTTCACAGCAAGTCTTAAGGAGGAACAAAGACCAGCACAGCACCAAACTCCTCCACCTCCTCCTCCTACTCCTTCCTCCACCTCCTCCTCCTCCTCCTTCTTCCTCCTCCTCCTCCTCCTTCTTCTCTGATTTATTTATGTCCTCTTGATATGTTATGCTTTTCTTTTCCTCTTCCTCCTCTTCCTTCTTCTTCTCTTCCTTCTCCTCCTCCTCTTCCTCCTCCTCATTTTTTCCTCCATTCTCTAATATAACCTCACTTTTCTCTCCCTCCTCCTCTTCCTCCTTATCTCTCCTCTTTATACCCTTCCTCTTTATCTTCCTCCTCCTCCTCCTCCTCCTCCTCCCTCCTCCAACAACACCATGGCAGGGAGGTCACAACACTGCAACACCCTCAAACATTCACTCTCTCTTTGCAACACCACAGGGAACACCAGCGAACGAAGGGAAACAGGAAAAACGCAAGTGGTGTTGACCCGATCTGGAAGCAACACCACACGCACCACCCTGTTCTGGCAATACTGCAGGGTGAACAGGGAGATCAGGGTGCTGGCAGGGACCTCTATCGTGTCCCCTGCTAAGCCTCCCTGCCATCGCCCTGCCAGGTACAGGGTCATGGTGGTGGTGGTGGTGGTGGTGGTGGTGGTGCGAAAATCTGTTTGAATTGAGTTTTGTTAGTTTTCTCTCTCTCTCTCTCTCTCTCTCTCTCTCTCTGATAGGTATAATATTGATAAGAAGATGAAGAAGGAGGAGGAGGAGGAGGAGGAGGAGGAGGAGGAGGAGGAGGAGGAGGAGGAGGAGGAGGAGAAGGAGGAAGAGAAGGAGAAGGAGGAGAAGAAGAAAATGAAGAAGAAGAAGACAATGAGGAAGAAGAAAAAGAAAATGAAGAAGATGAAGAAGAAAACGAGGAAAAAGTAGAAAACGAAGAAAAGGAAAAAGGTGAAGAAGAAAAAAGAAAAAAGAAGCAGAAAAGTAGAAGAAGAAGAAAAAGTAAGTAACACTCTCTCTCTCTCTCTCTCTCTCTTACCTCACACAAGCAGGCCAGGGAGGCAGTGGAAGGTGGCGTGTGATGCGTTCGGTGCAAATTGTGAAGCGTGTGGTGAGTGGAGTGCGTGGCGGTGGTGTCGAGCCCTGGCGTGTCTCTGCATGGCTAGGGACAGGCCGCCCACCACCCCCACCACTGCTGCCGCGGCCTCAAACCACCAAAACGCCACCTCTTCTTCCCAAATTTGAACCTGACAGCTGTTTTGGATAGAGGATTTTGGATTTGTGAGTATTAGGCTTTTTGGGTAGTTAGGGGGTTTTTATGGGTCTTTAATGTTTTAGTAGTTGTAGTAGTAGTAGTAGTAGGGCTAATCTGGGGCTGTTTAGGGCTAGTTAGGGGTTTTTGTGAGAGTCTATAGGGTGCTTTAAGGGTGTTTGGGGCTGTTTGTAAAGTGTTGTGTGTTTAGGGGTTTTCAGGGTGCTGGTTAGGATAATGGGGCTAGTCACACACATACGCACGCACACACACACACACACACACACACACACACACACACACACACACAAACTTTGAAGGATAGACAGGAAAGAGGAGACCTAATAACGATGTATAAGTTAGTAAACCGTATGGAGAAGATAGACAGACAAGACCTGGTAACACTGACGGAGCAGGGAGACACACAAACAAGAGGACACTCCAAGAAAATCATGAAAAGTCAGTGTCATAGGAATATCAAGCAGTTCAGTTTTGCACACAGGACAGTAGACAGCTGGAATGGATTAAGTGAAGAGATTGTAACACCAGAAAGTGTCCACAAATTTAAGAAGTTAAACAAATGTAGATATGGAGACAGATCACTATGAGCCCCACTCGAACCCTGTAACATACAACTAGGTAAATACAACTAAGTAAATACACACACACACACACACACACACAAAAACTGGATAAGTGTAGATATGGAGACGGCCACAAGAGCATAAAGCCCAGGCCCTGTAAAACTACAACTAGGTAAATACACACACACACACACACACACACAAAACTGGATAAGTGTAGATATGGAGACAGCCACAAGAGCATAAAGCCCAGGCCCTGTAAAACTACAACTAGGTAAATACACACACACACAGACACACACACAAACACACCTCTTCACAGTGTATCCGGACGTCTCACAAACCACTTCCTGTACGTATCCAGTCAGGTCACACTGGTTTGGGGTCTTGGCCAGGTCGTTAGCTGAAACACAAGGGTGGTTTCAATAGGCACAGTATTCAGGGTAACTTAATCTAACAATGCTGCAAAAACCTCTTCAAATAACCTAACCTAACCTTTCTCTCATCTTACTCTTTCCATTCTCGTTTTTCTCTCTGTCTCTCCATCCATTATCCCTCCTCTCTTTCTCTCCCTTCTCATTTCTCTCTCTCTCTCTCTCTCTCACCAGCCTCTCCTTTACCTATCCCTTCTCTCTTTCTCTCCCTTCTCATTTTTCCCTCTTTCTCTCATTTTTATCTCCCTTTCACACACTCCTTCACCAGAACACCCTTAAAAATTACCTTCAATGCCAAAATAACCCTAAAACACCCTTAAAATCACCCTAAAACATCAACACAACACCACACACCTAAACACCACTAGACCACTAAAATTACCCTAAACATCACCACACACTCTTAAAATGCCCCTAAACACCACCACACACCCTAAAATGCCCCTAAACACCACCAAACACCCCTAAAAACACACAAAACACCCCATAACACCACACACAGGCCCTCACCAGAACAGCGCACACAGGGACTAGCGATGGAGTATTTTTCAGTCAGCCAGCAAACTTCCCGGTCTGTGAGACGCCCTAGGATCTCCTCAGCGTCCCTCGGCCCTGATGTGTCCAGCTCCCCAAGGCTCAGAACCAATAGGGTGGCTCTGGGGTTGGTTAGGTTAGGTTAGGTTAGTGTGTGTGTGTGTGTGTGTGTGTTGGCTTTCATATTTCAAAGCTTATTTCATTTGGCAGTACAAATAAATGAACTTATAAAGAGGAACAAACAGATAAATAAATAAATAATAATAATAATAGTAATAATAATAATAATAATAATAATAATAATAATAATAATAGTAATAATAATAATAATAATAATAAATCAAAACATAAACAATAAAATAAACAAATAAATAATGAAAAAAAGTTGCAGATCTCAATAACTAAACGAGAGAGAGAGAGAGAGAGAGAGAGAGAGAGAGAGAGAGAGAGAGAGAGATAATCACCCTATAACAAGTAGAGCGAGAGAAGTAAGATGTTTTCTCCTCACTCTCATTTTTTCTCTCTTTAATCGCTCTCTCTAATCGCCGCCTCTCTATCTTAATTGCTCACACATCCCTGAAAATTGTAGTAGTGTTAGTATCATCATCGTCAGTAGTAGTAGTAGTAGAAGAAATAGTTAGATTGTAGTAGTAGTAGAAAAATAGTAAAATTATTGTAGTAGTAGTAGTAGTAGCTAAGACAGTTCAACCCTTCACTCCTCCTATAAGGTTAATTACACCTAAATAACACTGTTTTAATATTTACGATCTAACACTGAGCCGCCCTAACACGCACTAATGAACTGTGATTACTTTGTTATTGGTTATTGTTGTTATTTTGAGTTTATTTTATATTTTTCCCCTCACACGTGTTAGAATGTTATTGTTTACCCTTCTGCCTCCTGCTGTCGACCGCTCGCAAAATGTCAACATCTTTTATTATTATTTAATTTTATTTTGTTTTCTGCAATAAAGTTATAAAGTATAATAAAAATATATAAAATGAAAAAGTAAGTTGAAATGTGCATATGAATTGTTAGTTATTGATATACAGCAGTTGTTTTGTTACGGATAATTATCAAAATGTCGAGAATATTTATATTTTAACAGTCTTAGAATTATGATAAAATAGAATGATAAATAAAATACAATAAAAGATTTTGATTATTGACGTTGTGCAGTTAGATTGACATAAGCACTTCTCTCAAATAAACCTTAGAAAATAATAATCTCCCCAATATTGAAATAATAAAAACAAAAAAAAAGAAAAGAAAAATAGAACGAAACCAATAAAATACTTAGAATACATAAACTACAAAAATAACACCAACAAAACATTTATCTATTTGGTCCCTTCACAGAACACCCATAGAGAGAAGCTGTGGCTACTGACTCCGTGTTCGCTCAGCATTTACAGTTTTTTTTCTACCGTCCCCTTAGCTACTCACTATGACGGAGTTCGAGTGGCCTTGGCAGTACAGCTTCCCGCCTTTCTTTACGTGAGTGTGTCTAAATATAGCGCAGGGAACGAGGAAACAGTGATTTAAGTATTTAATCTTGTACTCTCCATAGACCCTTCCTAATGGCAATAAAATGGTCTAATGGTACACAAATCTCAAGGTAAAAATGTGTCCCAGTACTGAAGGGGTTTAAATAGTGAAGACTGTGGCCATTAATCTTCTGCCCTCCATAGACCCTTCCTAATGTCAATAAAATGGTCTAATGGTACACAAATCTCAAGGTAAAAATGTGTCCCAGTACTGAAGAGGTTTAAATAGTGAAGACTGTGGCCATTAATCTTCTGCCTTCCATAGACCCTTCCTAATGGCAATAAAATGGTCTAATGGTACACAAATCTCAAGGTAAAAATGTGTCCCAGTACTGAAGGGGTTTAAATAGTGAAGACTGTGGCCATTAATCTTCTGCCCTCCATAGACCCTTCCTAATGTCAATAAAATGGTCTAATGGTACACAAATCTCAAGGTAAAAATGTGTCCCAGTACTGAAGGGGTTAAAATAGTGAAGACTGTGGCCATTAATCTTCTGCCCTCCATAGACCCTTCCTAATGTCAATAAAATGGTCTAATGGTACACAAATCTCAAGGTAAAAATGTGTCCCAGTACTGAAGGGGTTAAAATTAAATAGTGAAGACTGTGGCCATTAATCTTGTACTCTCCATAGACCCTTCCTAATGTCAATAAAATGGTCTAATGGTACACAAATCTCAAGGTAAAAATGTGTCCCAGTACTGAAGGGGTTTAAATAGTGAAGACTGTGGCCATTAATCTTCTGCCCTCCATAGACCCTTCCTAATGTCAATAAAATGGTCTAATGGTACACAAATCTCAAGGTAAAAATGTGTCCCAGTACTGAAGAGGTTTAAATAGTGAAGACTGTGGCCATTAATCTTCTGCCTTCCATAGACCCTTCCTAATGGCAATAAAATGGTCTAATGGTACACAAATCTCAAGGTAAAAATGTGTCCCAGTACTGAAGGGGTTTAAATACTGAAGACTGTGGCCACTAATCTTCTGCCTTCCATACACCCTTCCTAATGGCAATAAAATGGTCTAATGGTACACAAATAATAGTACCAAAAGGAAGATATAAGGATAGGTTAAGTTCGGTCGGGTTGGGTTGGGTTAGGTTAGGTTAGGTGAAGTTGTGAGAAAGGCATTTAGAACCTTAGTATTGTGTGTGTGTTCATTTTCCCAGGCTGCAGGTGAACGCTGACGTGAGGAAGACCCAGCTGGACGCGTGGTGTGCCCTGGTGACCTCATGGGGCAAGCAGGGAGGCGTGACACAGATTGATGTAACTGAGGCCTCCAATCTGGCTGTCTTCAAGTGAGTCTTAAATAAAAGAGACGAAGATGAGGAGCTGAAGGGGAGGAAGAGATATCAGTGTTCCCGATACTATTATTTTAACATTATTCTCCTTTTTTTCCTCTTCTTTCATCTTTTTTTTCACGTAATCCTGTTCTTTTTTATGTTTTTCGCCTCAAGTGAGTCTTAAATAAAAGAGACGAAGGGGGGTGAGAGATATTAGTGTTCCCGTTATTATTTTTTTTTTCCCTCTATTTTCTCCTTTTTTTCCTCTCTTTCGTCTCTTTCTGTCACGTAATCCTGTTCGTTTTTTTCTATTTTTTTACTATTATATATTTTTCTTCTTTATTCTCTCCTTTTTCCTCTCTTTCATCTCTTTCTTTCACGTAATCCTGTTCGTTTTTCTATTTTTCGCTTCAAGTTAGTCATAAGTAAAAGAGACGAAGATGAGGAGACGAAGGGGAGTGAGAAATATTAGTGTTCCTGTTACTATTATATATTTTTTTTCCTTTATTTTCTCCTTTTTCCTCTCTTTTCGTCTCTTTCTTTCACGTAATCCTGTTCGTTTTTCTATTTTCCGCTTCAAGTTAGTCTTAGATAAAAGAGACGAAGATGAGGATATATAACCATTTTCTACACACACACATTTTCTTTTTTTCATCTTTTTTTTTATATCTTTTTTTTTATTTTCATTATTATTATTTATTTCTTTATTTATTTTTATATCTGTTCATTTTCTTTAAGGGCCCCCTCCAATACTTATCCATTTTCTGTACACGTTTCCTTTATTTTCTAACCCTTAAATTCTACACACACATCCATTTTCTTTCCTCTCCCATTGATTATTATTATTTTCATCTATTTATCCATTCATTCATTTATATTATTTGATTTTTTCATACCTCCGTTTTCTTTAAGTCTCCCCTTACAATTTATATCACACCCCGTTTTCTGTTATTCCCGGTGACCTGTCAAGTAGAAATGCGTCCATCAACCGAGCCCTCCCGCCAGATGGCATTCAGGTGGTACTGGACGAGCTGGTCAAGAGAGGCAACCTGGAGTGGACGGACAAGACCAAGCGGAGGTGAGAGAGAGAGAGAGAGTTGGGAGGGAGGTGGATGATTACAAGAAGAGATAGAGAGAGAGAATAAAGAAAAAGAAAGAGAGAATGAGTGAAGAGGAGGTAGAAGAATGAGAGAGAGAGAGAGAGAGAGAGAGAGAGAGAGAGAGAGAGAGAGAGAGAACTGAATATCGTAAACAAAAAAGAAAAATAAATAAATAAATGTGATAATGTGTATTGGTATCTATCTATCAGTCAGTCAATCAGTCAGCCAGCCAGTCAGTCAGTCAGTCAGTCAATCAGTCAGTCAATCAGTCAGTCAGTCAGTCAGTCAGTCAGTCAGTCAGTCACTCACTCACTGTATCTAACTATGTGTGTGTGTGTATGTGTGTGTGTCTTAGCTAACCACGCCCCCTTCTCCCTTCCCCCACCACACACAGAGGGTACCTGCTGTGGCGTAGTGCGGGTGAATGGGGGACACAGATTTACAAGTGGGCTCAGAGTACCAGCCGTGTCAACACTGTCTGCACACTGTATGAGCTCACACATGGGGATGAGGCGGCTGACCAAGGTACATGTGTGTGTGTGTGTGTGTGTGTGTGTGTGTGTGTGTGTGTGTTCATTAGATAAAACACCCACTTAATACAACAAACTTAAAAAAATAAGTAAAACACCATCACTAACACCACCACCACCAACAACAACAACACTCATATATATCTCAAACACCAAGCTTATTTCAAAACCCACCTAACACAACTAACCACCACCACCACCACCACTATCACTAATAACAACAACAACAACAACACAACACCCATCTATATACATTAGCACCCATCATTTGTACAACCTTTATCAACACCACTAACCACAACACAAACATTTATATTTACGTCTTATCTCAACTTTATCTCTTAACACACTCCTCTCTGCCTCCCTTTGCTTTTCCCCTCACATTTCTTTTCCTCCGTGTCTTCATAATTCAACTATACAACAAACTTAACCCCTTCAGTACTGGGACACATTTTTACCTTGAGATTTGTGTGCCATTAGACCATTTTATTGACATTAGGAAGGATTTATGGAGGTCAGAAGATTAATGGCCACAGTCTTCACTATTTTAACCCCTTCAGTACTGGGACACATTTTTACCTTGAGATTTGTGCACCATTAGACCATTTTATTGACATTAGGAAGGATTTATGGAGGTCAGAAGATTAATGGCCACAGTCTTCACTATTTTAACCCCTTCAGTACTGGGACACATTTTTACCTTGAGATTTGTGTGCCATTAGACCATTTTATTGACATTAGGAAGGGTCTATGGAGGTCAGAAGATTAATGGCCACAGTCTTCACTATTTTAACTCCTTCAGTACTGGGACACATTTTTATCTTGAGATTTGTGTGCCATTAGACCATTTTATTGACATTAGGAAGGATTTATGGAGGTCAGAAGATTAATGGCCACAGTCTTCACTATTTTAACCCCTTCAGTACTGGGACACATTTTTACCTTGAGATTTGTGTACCATTAGACCATTTTATTGACATTAGGAAGGGTCTATGGAGGGCAGAAGGTTAATGGCCACAGTCTTCACTATTTTAACCCCTTCAGTACTGGGACACATTTTTTTACTGCAAGATACTGAAGAGATACAACAACATATCTCAAACAACTACATATCTCAAACAACAGGATATCTCAAACAACAACTCTGAACACGTCTTTCTGTCTCATGTCTTCAGAATTCCATGGTCTAGACGGGGACATCTTACTGAAGGCCTTGCGTACACTGGAGGCATCTGGGAAGGCGGAGATCATGGACTTCGGAGATAACCAAGGCGTGAAGTTCCTGTGAGGTGTGTCGGTGTGTGTGTTTGGGTGAGAGAGAGAGAGAGAGAGAGAGAGAGAGAGAGAGAGAGATGATAACAGAAGGAAATAAGGTAGAATAGAGGAAAAAGAAAGAGAGAATGAGTGAATAATGAGAGAAAGAGAATAAGAAAGAGAAAATGAATGAATGAGAGAGAGAGAGAGAGGTTGTTTTTGTTTTTCTTTAGTTATTTCACATTCCCTGTTTGAAAATATTAGCAATCATTAAATTAACATGTTGATTTACAGAATAGAATAAGAAATTAATGATTTTCTTTGTTTTAACCCCTTCAGTACTGGGACACATTTTTACCTTGAGATTTGTGTACCATTAGACCATTTTATTGACATTAGGAAGGGTCTATGGAGGGCAGAAGATTAATGGCCACAGTCTTCACTATTTTAACCCCTTCAGTACTGGGACACATTTTTACCTTGAGATTTGTGTACCATTAGACCATTTTATTGACATTAGCAAGGGTCTATGGAGGTCAGAAGATTAATGGCCACAGTCTTCACTATTTTAACCCCTTCAGTACTGGGACACATTTTTACCTTGAGATTTGTGTACCATTAGACCATTTTATTGACATTAGCAAGGGTCTATGGAGGTCAGAAGATTAATGGCCACAGTCTTCACTATTTCAATCACCACATGAGTTTCTGAAGCTGTAGAAAATCAGCAAATAGTCACCACAATGAATATGGAAATGCATCATGGTGCTGAAGGGGTTAAGATGAACAGATGAATCAAAATGAATAAATAGAGAGTTATATTTGTCACTATTTGGATTTTGAAGATTGAGGAACACACTTTGAATAACTGGCAGGGAAATATTTGAAGTTTAGCTATTATTATTATTATTATTATTATTATTATTATTGTTATTATTTTTGTTTTTGTCGATATGATGTTCTTGATTTTTAAATACGCATGTGCAATTTGTTTTAATAAATATATGAATGAAACCGACTCTCTCTCTCTCTCTCTCTCTCTCTCTCTCTCTCTCTCTCTCTCTCTCTCAACAATAATACTAATTCTAATATCAACATTTTTATTTATTTATTTATTTTTTATTCTTCAATAGATAGAAATATAAATAACATAACTTTTATTAATTCTAGCGTTATTTTTTCTCTCTCGTTTCTTTATTTCGTTTTCTTTATTTCTCATTTTCTTTTCATTCTTTTCATTGTTTTATTTTTCTGTTGTTGTTTTTCTCTTTCATTTCTTTCTTTCCTTCATTTTTGTTCTTTTCTATTTATTTTTCCATTTTTCTATCATGTAAATTTTTTCTTTCTTTCTTTTTTTTTTTCTTCCACTGTTTATCATTCTTTGCCTCTTCCTTCTTTTCTTCCTTTCCTTTTCTCATTTTTTCTTTTATTTCTTTATCTATTTTTTTTCTATCATGTTAATTCTTTTCTTCTTTCTTTCTTTCTTTCTTTCTTTTCTTTTCTTTCACTGTTTATCATTCTTTGCCTCTTCCTTCATTTCATTCTTTCCTTTTCTCCATTTTTTTTTCTCTTTCTCTTATCGTGTTTTTTTTCTTTCTTTCTTTTCTTTCACTATTTATCATTCTTTGCTTATTCCTTTATTTCTTTCTTTCTATTTCTCTATTTTTTCTTTCATTCTTCGTCTATTTTTTTTCATTTTCTCATTCATTCTTTCTTCCTTTCCTTTTTCTTCTCTCTATCATTCTTATTTTGTCTCTTCCTTCATTTCTTTCTTTCCTTTTCTCTCTTTTTTGTTTCTCTTTCATCATCGGTCACATTAACTTTTTTCTTTTTCTTTTTTCTTTTCTTCTCTATTTATCATTCTTCCTCCAGCTCTTCCTTAATTTCTTTTGTTTTCTCTCTAAATATTTCCCATTTTCTGACACGTTAACTCTCATTTCTCATTAATCTATTTTTTTCTTTCTTTTTTCTCTATTTATCAGTTTCACTTCGCCTTTTTCCATCATTTCTTTCTTTCCTCTCTCCTCTCTTTCTATATTTTCCATTTCCTGACACTTTAATTCTTTCTTTCTTCTCTATTTATCATGTTCTTACTTTGCCTCTTCCTTCATTTTCTTTATTTCTTTTTCTTTTTGTCTTCCTCACCATTATTATTGTCCACGACTGTTTTTCAAGGCTACAGAGATGACTAAATGTAGAAATCTTATCAATCTGCCTCAAGAACCACAAAAAACACCTTAAAAACACAATTCTCTCACTATGACTGTTTTTCCAAGGCCACATAAATGACTAGAGTGTTTCTCCAGTTAGTAATGTAGAAATCTTGTCACTCTGTCTTTAGAACCACAAAAAACACCTTAAAAACACAATTCTTTCACTATGACTGTTTTTCCAAGGCCACATAAATGACAAGAGTGTTTCTCCAGTTAGTAATGTAGAAATCTTGTCACTCTGTCTCTAGAACCATAAAAAACACCTTAAAAACACAATTCTCTCACCATGACTTTTTCCAAGGCCACATAAATGACTAGCAGGGTTTTCAAGAGTGTTTCTCCAGTTAGTAATGTCGAAATCTTGTCACTCTGCCTCTAGAACCGTAAAAAACACCTTAAAAACGCCATATTCTCTCACCATGACTGTTTTTCCAAGGCCACATAAATGACTAGCAGGGTTTTCAAGAGTGTTTCTCCAGTTAGTAATGTAGAAATCTTGTCACTCTGCCTCTAGAACCATAAAAAACACCTCAAAAACACAATTCTCTCACCATGACTGTTTTTTTCAAGGCCACAGATGACTAGCGAGGATTTTCAAGAGTGTTTCTCCAGTTAATAATGTGGAAATCTTGTCACTCTGCCTCTAGAACCGTAAAAACACACTTAAAAACATTTTGCTCTCACCACAACTATATTTCAATACCACAGACATGACTAGCGGGGTTTTCAAGAGTGTTTCTCCAATTAATAATGTGGAAATCTTGCCACTCTACCTCTAGAACCTAAAAACACCTTAAAAATTCGTATCAGTTTAAATAAAGCCTTTTGAAGTGGAGGTGAAACACAGGAAAATTTGAGAATACGAGCCTAAATTATTTCTATCTCTCACTTCACTTCATCTGTATCACTTTTCTCTCCTTCCACCTTCACTTCACCTCCTCCTCCAGTATGAGCGAGAGTTTCCGGGGCAAGAGTTGGACTGGGCAGTAGTTATCCATCGGGAAGGACGCTGCTCTCCTTGTATAACTGCTAGTATTTGCCCTTGGTCGTGCTCCGCCTAGTGACCTTCTTGGGTTTAGCATCGTCCCCCCTTCACTTGTTGTTTTGGTCACGATTTCTTTTATAATCCTCCTGTTATTGTCTGCTAAACTGCTTGCTGTTAATATGATGCTGTCTTCTCTTCTTTCTCTTCTCTGTGTGTTTATTCGCCTTATTTCTTGTGTTTCTCCTCCGTTTTCTATTTGTTGTCTGATTTCGTTTCGTCTTTGCATGATGTCGTCTAAAGAAAGCTTGCGTATTCTTCCTATTTCTTCTCGTTCTCTCTCTATTCCTATTTCATCACTTCCTCTTTGGCTTATCCCCGTCTCTGCTCTTCTTCTCTCCATGCCTATGACGTCATCTCTTATCTCCACACTTGTCATCCTCTCTATATCTCTCCACTCACTTCCTTCATTGTAATCTCTAAACTCGTAACATCCTCTGCCAATCCTATTATTATTTATCACCCCACCTGTCTCTCCTTGCCTTATCATCCCATACAAACCTTCTATATCGTGTATTCTGCCTCTCCTATCATTATCTATCACAACACCTGTCTCTCCTTGTCTTATCAGCCCATACAAACCTTCTATATCATGTATTCTGCCTCTCCTATCATTACCTATCACGATACTTGGTTCCCCTTGTCTTATCAGCCCATACAAACCTTCTATATCGTGTATTCTGCCTCTCCTATCATTACCTATCACGATACTTGGTTCTCCTTGTCTTATCAGCCCATACAAGCCTTCTATATTGTGTATTCTCGCTATGTTACCCCCCACAAAACCATATTTTAGCCCCATATCTTCTCCTATCCCTCTTCCCGTTCCTATTCCCCCATTTCTCTGCTGTCTCTCTGTCTCAAGGATGTAGGTCCCGCCTTCTAGTACGTATGCTATTTTATCCTCCTCTGTTTCCTCATTTATATCTTCCTGTAGCCTGTAAGTCCCTAGTTCTACCACGTAATCCTTCGTCGCCTCCTGCAGGATATAAGTGCCTTTCCTGGGAGGTCTCCATGCGCGGTCCTTGTCTGTTGAAGCCGATTTCTCTGAGGATTTATCGCTATTTTCATCTCCTTCGTCTTCTTCTTCGTCTTCTTCTTCTTCTTCGTCTTCTACAAGCACAAGTCTTCGCATCCCAGGGCTCCCGTCGAAGTATCCAATGCCCTTAGCGAGGACCTGGTTATCGTCGTCGTCCTCCTCAGTAGCGCAGAGGGAGGAGAGGTAGTCCATAAAGATCTTGCCAGACTTGTTGTGCGCCAGACACCCGAGGGAAGTCAGTGTTACCAGCCATGTTACCACCAGAAGCGCCACTGCCATGAACTCCCACGATGTAAACCATTGGCCTGTTTAATGGGGTTTGGTTAAGGGTTTGTGTTTAATGGGGTTTGGTTAAGGGTTTGCGTGTTTAATGGGATTTGGTTAAGGGTTTGCGTGTTTAATGGGGTTTGGTTAAGGGTTTGTCTGTTTAATGGGGTTTGGTTAAGGTTTTGTCTGTTTAATGGGGTTTAGTTAAGGGTTTGCGTGTTTAATGGGGTTTGGTTAAGGGTTTGTGTTTAATGGGGTTTGGTTAAGGGTTTGTGTGTTTAATGGGGTTTGGTTAAGGTTTTTGGCTGTTTAATGGTGTTTGGTTAAGGTTTTTGCCTGTTTAATGGGGTTTGGTTAAGGGTTTGCGTGTTTAATGGAGTTTGGTTAAGGGTTTGCGTGTTTAATGGGGTTTGGTTAAGGGTTTGCGTGTTTAATGGGGTTTGGTTAAGGGTTTGCGTGTTTAATGGGGTTTGGTTAAGGTTTTGCCTGTTTAATGGGGTTTAGTTAAGGGTTTGTGTTTAATGGGATTTGGTTAAGGGTTTGCGTGTTTAATGGGATTTGGTTAAGGGTTTGCCTGTTTAATGGGGTTTGGTTAAGGGTTTGTGTGTTTAATGCGGTTTGGTTGAGGGTTTGCGTGTTTAATGGGGTTTGGTTAAGGGTTTGCGTGTTTAATGGGGTTTGGTTAAGGGTTTGCGTGTTTAATGGGGTTTGGTTAAGGGTTTGTGTTTAATGGGGTTTGGTTAAGGGTTTGCGTGTTTAATGGGGTTTGGTTAAGAGTTTGCGTGTTTAATGGGGTTTGGTTAAGGGTTTGTCTGTTTAATGGTGTTTGGTTAAGGGTTTGTCTGTTTAATGGGGTTTGGTTAAGGGTTTGCGTGTTTAATGGGGTTTGGTTAAGGGTTTGCGTGTTTAATGGGTTTGGTTAAGGGTTTGCGTGTTTAATGGGTTTTGGTTAAGGGTTTGCGTGTTTAATGGGGTTTGGTTAAGGGTTTGCGTGTTTAATGGGGTTTGGTTAAGGGTTTGCGTGTTTAATGGGTTTTGGTTAAGGGTTTGCGTGTGTAATTAGATTTGGTTAAGGGTTTGCGTGTTTAATGGGGTTTGGTTAAGGGTTTGCGTGTTTAATGGGGTTTGGTTAAGGGTTTGCGTGTTTAATGGGGTTTGGTTAAGGGTTTGTCTGTTTAATGGGGTTTGGTTAATGGTTTATTGGGTTAGTCATTAATTTTTTATCTGTTTGTTATTATTTTTTCAGTCTCGTCTGTTTTCATTTGTTTATTTGTTCTTTTCGAGTCTTGATGCAAAGAAAGATGTTATTATTGTTATTAATTATTATTTTATTTGTTCATTCATTTATTTATTTATTTTTATTTTATCTTATTTAGTCGTTTTCATTTTTCATATTCCATTTCATTTTCTTTATTACTTTTTTTTTTATATATTATTTGTTTATTTACTTTTTGTGAGTGTGTGTTATTTTTCACCACCACCACCACCACCACCACCTTGGAGGAGAGATAATGGGAGAGAAAAAAAAAAAAAAAGGATTAATTAAGGGTGGTCATGGCAGCCATCAAATGACTTCACTGGAGACACTCAAAAAATAAATCTGAAATAAACCTAAAAATGTTCCGAGTAAAATAAATAGATAGCTTGATAAGGTTAGTGAAGATTTAAGATTAATGGTTAGCCTATCTCCCTATCGTAGTGCTCCACACGCCTTCACTACAACTGTTTTGCCAGAAATATTCAGTGTTTCGGGAAATTACTGTGTTGATATTGACTATGAGGCAAATAGCAACTACATATTCTATTTACTTTATCACTGTTTGTTTGTGTAAATCATAACTGTCACTCAAAAATGGAATATATTAGCAGAGATGTCTGACATACACACACGCCGAGGTTTATCGCATCATTCATCACTTACTAGTTAACAGTGAGTGTTTTGCTGCTCTTCCGATGATGTACATAGAACTCTGCAACACTTTGATTTAATGATTGCATGTGGATCTCACACAAGATGAACTGCTGATGAAATTCTCAAAATAACTCATGTAATCTGCGTTTTTCCGGCGCGCTCGTGATTTAACCCGTTTCCCAGCATGTCACGTGATGATTGGCCATGAAAATCTGTACACCTTGCCGATGAAGTGTTATGTGTCCACTGTCACTCCTGGTGCAGCCATATAGGCCCAGCAAACCGCCGCAGTGCCAAAATGTTGAGATGTGGATGCCGCGCGTATCATCACCAAGGCATTTTGTTTTGTTTGGATTGACTTCCGAAAATGTGACATCAAAGCCTCTCCTCTTATCTTACCTCCAGGACTACTAACATATAGAAAAGAAAGGAAAAAAAAAAAAACAGCTCACTCATACTCACACGATATCGAGGAACATGAAGGGGACCGTGGAGAAAAAGATGAGGAAGATTCACTGGCAACCGATACACGTTCTCCCTCATTTTTCTGTATTTTCACACGTTCCGGGGGCGTGGTGGCAATACGTAGGCGTGGGCGTGAGTGGTAGTAGTGATCTCTCCAACCCACAACCCGATTCAGCCCTTCCTTATCGAGAATTTCATAAAGAGGTTTTCCCGCCAAAACTTCAATCCCCCCAACTTGATCCTGCTCTTGAAATTCTGACGCTCCTTGTAGTTTTTGGCTCGTTTCTCGTTTCCTGTGGCGACTTCCGGGGTGTGGTGGGTGTGGGTTTGTGGAGGAGAGGTGGGTGAGGTTAGTGTTGGGTGGAAGGGTGGTGCAGGTGGCGTAGATGGAGAGAAAGAGGTGGATAATGATGTGGATGGTGATGGTTGTTGCTTTTGTGTTCATCGTGGCTGTGGAAGAGATACGTGGATGAGAGAGAGAGAGAGAGAGAGAGAGCAAATCGTTCAATATCCTTCACATCATCTATTTTGTCTCTTTCTCTCTCTCTATCTCCTTTTTATCTCCATCTGTCTCTCGTATCTTTCTCCTTATCTCTCTCTCTCTCTCTCTCTCTCTCTCTCTCTCTCTCTCTCTCTCTCTCTCTCTCTCTCTCTCTCTCTCTCTCTCTCTCTCTCTCTCTCTCTCTCTCTCTCTCTCTCTCTCTCTCTCTCTCTCTCTCTCTCTCTCTCTCTCTCTCTCTCTCTCTCTCTCTCTCTCTCTCTCTCTCTCTCTCTCTCTCTCTCGTTTTCAGTACAGAGAAAATAAAGAAATGTAATAAGAGAGAGAGAGAGAGAGAGAGAGAGAGAGAGAGAGAGAGAGAGAGAGAGATGAGAGTGAAGGACCAAGGAAAGATTAGATAAAGTTTTCGTAATAATGAAGATAATAATAATAATAATAATGATAATAATAATAAAAATAATAATGATAATAATAATAATAATAATAATAAGAAGAAGAAGAAGTAAAAATTATATTGTAACCTAAACAAATAAACAAAGAAACAAACAAGGACAGAAAACAAACAAAACAAATACTAAGAGGTTACATGCAAACACAAACGAACAAACAAACAAACACACTTTATTTACCATTACGAAAACAACAACAACAACAAGGAAAACAACACAAATAAATAAATAAATAAATAAATACCTTTTAAAATTAACTTCAATTAAATATTTCCTCTCGAAACCTCAAGAAACAAATAAATAAATAAAAAAAGTGCATAATACGTGACCACACCTCATCCACACACCTGCGCTCCACACCTGCCCCTTATCCACCTCTCCACACACCTCCACTTCTTGTCTCGTATTCTCAATCACCTTTTTGACACGAGTTTTTTAAGGTGTTTTGACAGTTCTAGAGGCAGAGTGACAAGATTTCTGCACTATTAACTGGTGAAACACTCTTGAAAACCCCGCTAATCATCTCTGTGGCCTTGGGAAACAGTCATGGTGAGAGAAAGTATTTTTAGCGGTGATTTCATGGTTCTCGAGGCAGAGTGACAAGATTTCTACATTGCTAACTGGAGAAACATTCTAGATAACTCCGTGACTTATCTCTGTGGCATTGGAAAACAGTCATGGTGAGAGAATAACGCGTTTTTAAGGATATTTTTATGGTTCTAGAGGCAGAGTGACAAGATTTCTGTATTATTAACTGGAGAAACACTCTTGATAACTCCGCTAATCCTATCTGTGGCCTTGGAAAATAGTCGAGGTGAGGGAGCAAAGTGCTTTTAAGGGTGTTTTCACGGTTCTAGATTTCTGCACTATTAACAGGAGAAACGCTCTTGATAACCCCGCTAGTCATCTCTGTGGCCTTGGAAAATAGTTATGGTGAGAGAATATTTTTATGGTTCTAGAGGCAGAGTGACAAGATATCTACATTATTAACTAGAGATACAGTATTGTTTTTCAAGGCCACAGAGATGACTAGCGAAGTTTTCAAGAGTGTTTCTTCAGTTAATATTGTAGAAATCTTGTCACTCTGCCTCTAAAACATTAAAAACTTGCTTAAAAATCCTTTATTCTCACACCAAGACTGTTTTCCAAGGCCACAGAGATAACTAGCGGGGTTTTCAAGAGTGTTTCTTCAGTTAATAATATAGAAATCTTGTCACTCTGCCTCTAGAACAGTAAAAACACCTTAAAGAACTCGTGTCAATCTAAATAAAACTTTTTGAAATAGTGGAGGTGAAGCAGAGAAGAGTTTGAGGATACTAGCCTAAAATTTAATGCAACACACCACACCAGCTGAACAAGTCTGAACGACGTCTCTATAGCTTCCAAACTTACTCCACATGTTTTTCCACACCTCCACACCTCCACATGCGCTTCCACACACCTCATCCCATCCACACATACCTCCACTAACCTTCCACATACAAATAAACAGTGATAATAATGAAAACACGTCTCTAGAGCTGCCAAACTTATTCCACACCTCCACACCTCCACATGCGCTTCCACACACCTCATCCCATCCACACATACCTCCACTAGCCTTCCACATACAAATAAACTAATAAAACAGTGAAATGATGAAATAACGTCTATAGAGCTGCCAAACTTATTCCACATGTTTTTCCACACCTCCACATGCTTCCACACGCATTATTTAATCCACACACACCTCCACATGCAAGTAAACTAAATAAAAACAGTGAAAATAATGAAAAATACATCTTTATGCCTTTTAAACTCCACATATGTCACTCCACACATGACTCCACACACTTCCACATACATTTTTTTTCATCCACACACCTCCACATGCAAAATAAACTAAACAAAACAGCAAAAACAATGAAAAGTACAAAAAAATACATCTTTATGCTTTTTAAACTCCACATGTCACTCCACACTCACTCCACACACTCCACACACCTCCACACATGTTATCTCATCCACACACCTCCACATGCAAAACAAACACAACAAAACAGTAAAAAAAGTGGGAAAAAATCTTGCTAACTCCACATGTCACTCCACACATATTCCACATGCCTTACCTCCTCCACTTACGCTCCACGCGCCTCTTGTCCACTGCCAAATACGGTGCCAGCTTCTCCAGACGTGGCACTCTGTATAAGGCCCGGTTTTCCAGTGTTTTCTGCCCTAATATAAATTCTTCCACTTCATTCGGCTCCACTACAACGTGTGTGTGTGCGCCGCGGAGGTAACTGTGGGAAAGTGGAGGGTGTGTGTTAGGCAGGTGGTGGTGGGTAGTGGATGGTGGTGGATGAAAGAAATAAGACATGAAAAAGGAATAATTATACACGAAACTGGTTACCGAATATTGAAAAAAATGGATGAAATGACAGACAAAGCTTAATAAACACAAATCTGGTCACCAAACACTGAAAAATAAATTAAACAAGACAGAAAAAGATGAATAAACACAAAACTGGTCACCAAACACTAAAGAAATGAAAGACACGACACGAAACTGGTTACCAAACACTAAAATATGAATGAAAAAGTAATTATAGACAAAACTGGTGACCAAACACTGTAAAAAATTAAAGAAATGACACAAAAACATTAATAAACACAAAACTGGTCACCAAACACTAAAGAAAGACCAAACACTCATGAAATTAATAAAACAACACAGAAAAGATTAATTACAGACAAAACTGGTAACCAAACACAAGAAACTAATAAAGCAAGGCACAAAAAGATGAAAAAACACCAAATTGAAGACCAAACACTAAGAAATCAATATGATAAGACACAAAAGCAATAATAAACACAAAACTGGTCACCAAACACTCAAAAATAAATTAAACAGAGCATAAAAGCATGAATAAACACAAAATTGATGACCAAACACTCAACAAATCAATAAAACAACACAAAAAGATTAATTACAGACAAAACTGGTCACCAAACACTAAAAAAAAAATCAAACACCACAAAGACATGAATAAACACAAAATTGATGACCAAACACTCAACAAATCAATAAAACAACACAAAAAGATCAATTATATACAAAATTGAAGACCAAACACTGAGAAAATTAAAGAAACGGCACAAAAGATCAATAAACACTAAACTGGTCATCAAACACTCAAAAATAAATCAAACAGAGCATAAAAGCATGAAGAAACACCAAACACTTGATGACTGGTCAAAACACTCAAAAATAAATCAAACAGAGCATAAAAGCATGAAGAAACACAAAATGACCAAACACTCAACAAATCAATAAAACAACACAAAAGATAATTACAGACAAAACTGGTCATCAAACACTCAAAAATAAATCAAACAGAGCATAAAAGCATGAAGAAACACAAAATTGATGACCAAACACTCAACAAATCAATAAAACAACCCAAAAACATTGATAAACACAAAAGCTGGTCACCAAACTACTCACCAAACAAATTTAACAACCAGACCAAACCACCACGTGTGTCTGTGTGAGTGTGTGTGTGTGTGCGTGCGCCGTGGAGGTAACTGTGGAACGAAGGTGGAACGTGTGTGTTAGGCAGGTGGTGGTGGTGGTGGTGGTAGTGGTGGTGGTGGTGGTGGTGGTGAGTACTTAAAGATTAGATGTTGATAAAGTGTTGGATTGTTTTTTTTTTTTTTTTTTCAATATTTCTTTTGTTGTTGTAGTGTTTGGGGTGTGTTGGTGTATTTGGTGTGTGTTCGGTGTGTTTGGGGTGTTTTGGGGTGTTTTGAGGTGTTTTGATAGTGTTTAGGGTGTGTTGGTGGTGTTTTGGGGTGTTTTGATAGTGTTTGGGGTGTGTTGGTGGTGTTTTGGTGGTGTTTGAGGTGTTTTGGTGGTGTTTTGGGATGTTTGGGTGTTGGTGTGTTTGTGTGGTGTGTGGTGTTTTGGGTGTGTTTTGGGTGTTTGGTGTGTTTGTGTGGTGGTGTTTTGGGTGTTGGGTGTGTTTGATGGTGTTTTGGGTGTGTTTGGTGGTGTGGGGTGTGTTGGTGGTGTTTTGGTGTGTGTTTGGTGGTGTTTTGGGTGTTTTGGTGTGTGGTGTGGGTGTTTGGGTGTGTGTTGGTGGTGTTTTGGTGTTTGGGTGTTTGGTGTGTTTGGGTGTGTTGTGTGTGTTGGTGTTCAGGTGTTTGGTGTGTTTGATGGTGTTTGGGTGTGGTGGTGTGGTGTTTTGGGGTGTTTGGGTGTTTTGGGTGTGTGTGGTGTGTGTGGTGTGTTTGTGGTGTTTCAGTGGTGTTTGTGTGGTGTGTGTTGTGTTGGTTTTGGGTGTTTTTGGGGTGTTTTGATTGTGTGTGTTTGCATGTGTTTGATGTCTGGTGGTGTTTTGTGTTTTGTGTGTTGTTAGGTGTGTTTTAAGGGTGTTTGTGGAGTGTATGTGTTGTGGTGTTGAGTGTTGGGCCTGGGTGTGTTTGGATGTGTGTGGGTTGTGTGTTTGGTGTTTAATGTGTTTGAATGTGTGTTGGGTGTGTTTGGTGTGTGTTTTGGTGTGTTTGGTGGTGTGTTGGGTGTGTGTGTGTTGACGTGTGTGTGTTTGGTGTGTTTGGGTGTGTTTGAGTGTGTATGGTGTGTTTTTTGGATGTGTTTGTGGGTGTGTGTGTGTGTGTGTTGTGGTGTGTGTTTAGATGTGTTTTGGGTGTGTTTGAGGTGTTATGGGTGTATCTGGGTGTGTTTAGGATGTTTTTGGGTGTTTTGTATGTGTTATGGGTGTGTTTTGGGTGCCTTTGAGGTGTTAGAGTATGTTTGAGTGTGTTTGAGTGCGTTTGGAATGTGTTTAGGGTGTTTTGAGGTGTTTGAGGTGTGTTTGGATGTGTTTGAGGTGTTATGTTTAAGAGGTGTTGTGGTGTTGTGGTGTGTGTTGTGGTGTTTTTGATGTGTCTGTGTGTTCTGGTGTGTTTTAATGGTGTTGTGGTGTGTGTTGTGGTGTTTTTTATGTGTCTTTGTGTGTTCTGGTGTGTTTAATGGTGTTGTGGTTGTGGTGTGTTTCAATGGTGGTGTGGTGTGTTTTGTGGTGTTTTGGTGTGTTTTAATGGTGTGTGGTGTGTTTAGTGGTGTTTTGGTGTGTTTTAATGGTGTTGTGGTGTGTTTTGTGGTGTTGTGGTGTGTTTTGTGGTGTTTTGATGTGTTTTAATGGTGTTGTGGTGTTTTTTTTTATTATCTGTGTGTTTTCGTGTGTTTTAATGGTGTTGTGGTGTGTGTTGTGGTGTTTTTTATGTGTCTTTGCATGTTCTGGTGTGTTGTAATGGTGTTGTGGTGTGTTTTGTGGTGTTTTTTTTTTTATTTATCTGTGTTTTCGTGTGTTTTCATGGTGTTGTGGTGTTGTGGTGTGTTGTAATGGTGTTGTGGTGTTGTGGTGTGTTGTAATGGTGTTGTGGTGCTTCCATTTATCTTTTAGAAGAATGAAAACAACAACAACAGCAATAATAATGATAATGAGGTTTTGAAGAGTCTGATAATGATGATAGTGATAAACTCTCTCTCTCTCTCTCTCTCTCTCTCTCTCTACGGTAACATCAGAATTATAGAAAGGAAGAGAGTGAAAAATAGATAAAAAGAGGAGAAAGAGCAGGAAGATGAAAGAAAAGTACTCTCTCTCTCTCTCTCTCTCTCTCTCTCTCTCTCTCTCTCTCTCTCTCTCTCTCTTCGGTAACATCAGAGAGCGAGACAATGAGATAAAAGAGGAGAAAGACGAAGGAAGCTCTCTCTCTCTCTCTCTCTCTCTCTCTCTCTCTCTTCGGTAACATCAGAGAGCGAGAAAATGAGATAAAAGAGGAGGAAGACGAAGGAAGCAAGAAGAAAAGGAAAGGAAGAAGAAATGAAGATAGAAATGAAGATAGAAAGACGTACCTCTCTCTCTCTCTCTCTCTCTCTCTCTCTCTCTCTCTCTCTCTCTCTCTCTCTCTCTCTCACCTGTAGTCGCTGTAGGGGAAGCCGATGAGGAATAGTTCAGTCTCGTAGTAAGTCAGTCTGAACAGCCCCCGGTGGTGCGATCTCGGGTCTAGGTTCCACACACCCAGACACTGTAGTAGTAGTAGTAGTAGTAGTAGTAGTAGTAGTAGTAGTTTTTTTTTTATTTATTTTTCTAGGAGTTACGAGCGTATGAGTTTTATTTATTTATTTTTTTTTTTTATCAGTTGTAGTGGTGGTGGTGATGGTGGTGGTGGTGGTGGTGATGATACTTACAGCTCCCATTTTCTTCCATCCTAAGTGGTGGTCTTTGCTTGTCATGGAGAAGAAAATGACAATTGGGCCAGCCTGTAATAAGAAAATACATTATTATTATTATTATTATTATTATTATTATTATTATTATTATTATTATCCCTTTTCTTTTCTTTTCTTATTTTCTATAACTTTCCATTATCATCATTCTTTTTTTTATATATTTCACGCATTTCTCTCTTCCCCACTTCATTATATTACCTTCCCTACATTTCCTTTCCTTATCTAACACTCACCCATACCCAATCCTCCTCATTTCTCACCTATTTCACCCTTTTTTCCATAACTTATCACTTCTCAATATATTTCAACCATTCCCCAATTTTATCTTCTCAACTTACGGTAAAATTTTTGGGCACGTATTCTCTGGAGCAAGGATGGCGCGGGGAATTTAAAAAGTAAACATTGTCTCCCTCTAGAGTCTTGTACAGGTCCTCCTCGTACGCCGCCTGGGTCATTCTGTGGAGGTGGTAGGTGGTAGGTGGAGGTGGAGGTGGTAGGTGGAGGTTGTGGTAGGAGAGGTGGAAGAAAGGGAGATGCAAGAGGAGGAGGTGGAAGTGGAGGTGGATGAGAGAGAGAGAGAGAGAGAGAGAGAGAGAGAGAGAGAGAGAGAGAGAGATAATTATACTGTTATTACTATTACTACTACTACTACTACTACTACTACTACTACTACTACTACTACTACTACTACTACTACTACTACTACCACAACTACTACTACTACTACTACAACAACAACTACTACAACTACTACTACTACAACTACTACTACTACTACTACTACTACTACTACTACTACTACTACTACAACTATTTTTGTCCTCTTCCTCCTCTTTTTCCTCCTCTTCCTCCTTCCCGTCTCCATAACCACCACCACCACCACCACCACCACCACCCACCACCCACCTCTCCACATTGGTAAGCCTGACATAGCCATCAGTAACAGGGTGGGCGGTGAAGTGGGCGTGCGTCATGACTCCCTTGATGTGGGCGCCAGTCACACCCCCGTGGTAGGTCCTGGACACATCTGGTACCACGCACTCCCGCCCTGCCCTTATCTCTGTGCTCCTGAACCAGATGTCCCAGTCGTGGTCCTGAGAGAGAGAGAGAGAGAGAGAGAGAGAGAGAGAGAGAACCGCGTTAGGTGTGTTTAGGAAATTAATTTGTGTGTGGCTAGGCTAAGATTGTGGTATTTCAATTTTTCACCACATTCCGTTTTCTTTTCTTAATTTTCTTTATGTAAGAGAGGAGTTCTGAAAAAGGAAAACAAATATATAAAGAAAAAAAAAGGCTCACTCGGTTGCCAGTCCCCTTACAGAGCCGATAGAGTTAGCCAAAGAATGAGCAGAGGATGACAGACAGCTTCTTCCCCCAGGCAGTGACACACCAAACTTGGATTAACCACATATTTCTCTTTGCACATCATACATACCAACACATACCATACAGATCACACATACCAACACCACGGCTAGTCACCATACATACCATACATACCACAACGCATACAGATTGATTCATTATTGACACTGAAGATGGGGTAGCAATAATGGACTGGAATGACTAGCTACACCCATAA
>NC_059255.1:6455247-6477747 GCF_017591435.1 Portunus trituberculatus | reverse complement strand
CCACACACACACACACACTCACCATTCGCCATCATCACCTCACCATAAATATTAACAGCTGTGTCACCATCTTCACTATCCAAGCTCACCAATTTATCACTTTTCATCTCAGTTTTACCTCGGCTGTGCGTGTGTGTGTGTGTCTGTCTCTAGCTGTCTTCATTGTGTCTTTGTTGCTAATCTCTCTTTTATTTTTCTAGTCTGTTTTTTTATCTCATCTCTCAGTCTCTCCTATTCTCTTATTACACTCCTCTCTTTCTCTGTCTCTCTAATCTTTCTTTATTTCACTTTCTCTTTTCATCTTAAGTCTCTCTCTTTCTCTCCTGTTAGTGAGTGTGTGTGTTTATTTCACTTTCTCCTTTTATCTCTCTCCTAGCCAGCCTCTCTCTCACTCTCTCTCTTTCCCTCTCCCTCTCTCTCTCGTGTGTCTATGAGCGTGTCTCTGCCATGAATCTGGAGAGGCATCAGCGGCCAGCGGCGAGGGAGGTGTTGAGGAGGATGGGACGCCAGCAGCAGGAGGAGGAGGAGAAGGAAGGATTGGTGGTGGCGCCTCCTCCTGTCAAACCCGAAGGTACTGTGTGTGTGTGTGTGTGTGTGTGTAGAGTAGAATTTATTTATATCTTCCCAGAAAGTGAAAAAAAATGAAAATAATACGGGAAGGAAAAAAAAAAGAGAAAAATAGAACAGGATTTATGTATGTGCTCAGTGTGTGTGTGTGTGTGTGTCTGTGTGTGTGTGTAGAATAGGGTAGAATTTATTTATGTGTGTGTGTGGTTTTGTGTTTGTTTGTGTGTGTGTGTGTGTGTGTGTGCAAATAGAATATAGTTTAATTGATTTATATGGAGAGTGTGTGTGTGTGTGTGTGTTTTTTTTATGTATGGGATATATATTTATTTATTTATTTATTTTGTTCCTTGTGTGTTTGAATGATCCTTACCCTAACCTAACCTAACCTATCCTAACCTAACCTAACCTTACTTAACCTATCCTATCCTAACCTAACCTAAACCATCCAAAACCTAACCTAACTTAACCAAACCATCCTAAATTATCCAAAAACCTAACTTAACCTTCCTTTTATCTCCTTCCTAGCTACTCTCTCTCTCTCTCTCTCTCTCTCTCTCTCTCTCTCTCTCACATTTTGTTTGTTGATGTTATTGTTTTACTTCATTCATTCTTTCTTTCTTTCTTTCTTTCTTTCTTTCCTCATCCTAAACCATCCATCCCAAATTATCCCAAACCATCCTAAAATTACCTCAAACCATCCTTAACCATCCTACACCATCCTAAAATTACCTCAAAAAATTCTTAAACATCCTAAACCATCCCAAACCATCCTAAAATTACCTCAAACCATCCTTAAACATCCTAAACCATCCTAGAATTATCCCAAACCATCCTTAACCATCCTAAAATTACCTAAAAAAATCCTTAACCATCCTAAACCATCCCAAACCATCCTAAAATTATCCCAAACCATCCTAAAATTACCTCAAACCATCCTTAACCATCCTAAACCATTCTAGAATTATCCCAAACCATCCTTAACCATCCTAAATCATCTTAAAATTACCTAAAAAAATCCTTAACCATCCTAAACCATCCCAAACTATCCTAAAATTATCGCAAACCATCCTAAAATTACCTCAAACCATCCTTAAACATCCTAAATCATCCTAAAATTACCTAAAAAAATTCTCAACCATCCTAAACCATCCCAAACCATCCTAAAATTATCCCAAACCATCCTTAACCATCCTAAACCATTCTAGAATTATCCCAAACCATCCTTAACCATCCTAAACCATCCTAAAATTACCTAAAAAATCCTTAACCATCCTAAACCATCCAAAAATTACCTAAAAAAAATCCTTAACCATCCTAAACCATCCCAAACCATCCTAAAATTACCTCAAACCATCCTTAAAAATTCTAAACCATCCTAAAATTACCTCAAAAAATCCTTAACCATCCTAAACCATCCCAAACCATCCTAAAACGTAACCTAACCCCCAGGACTGTTTGGCACACGTCACGTCCTGGGGCTGATGGGATTCCTGGGGTTTGCGAATGTGTATGCCATGAGGGTGAATCTCTCTGTGGCGGTGGTGGCAATGGTCAACAGCTCCGCCATACCCCATGTCAACACCTCAACACCAGAAGCTTGCCCAGACACCGGCCAGAACTCTTCCTCACACCACTCGACACAGGTATGGTGTTTGTGTGTGTGTTGTTGGTGTTTGTGTGTTTTTTAACCCCTTCAGTAATCTTGTGACCTCCATAGACCCTTCCTAATAATAAAATGGTCTAATGGTACACATATCTCAAGGTAAAAATGTGTCCCAGTACTGAAGGGGTTAAAATAGTGAAGACTGTGGCCATTAATCTTGTGACCTCCATAGACCCTTACTAATGTCAATAAAATGGTCTAATGGTACACATATCTCAAGGTAAAAATGTGTCCCAGTACTGAAGGGGTTAAAATAGTGAAGACTGTATTATTAATCTTGTGCCCTCCATAGACCCTTCCTGATGTCAATAAAATGGTCTAATGGTACACATATCTCAAGGTAAAAATGTGTCCCAGTACTGAAGGGGTTAAAATAGTGAAGACTGTGGCCATTAATCTTGTGACCTCCATAGACCCTTCCTGATGTCAATAAAATGGTCTAATGGTACACAAATCTCATGGTAAAAATGTGTCCCAGTACTGAAGGAGTTAAGCTGATTTTTATTTATTTATTTTTGAGTTCATTTTGACATTTTTTTCTCATTTACATTCCTTTTAGAGAGAGAGAGAGAGAGAGAGAGAGAGAGAGAGAGAGAGAGAGATCAAACACACACACACACACACACAAAAATTGATAAATAAATAAATAAATAATATATAAATAAATCAGTAAAAAGAAATCAATAAATAGATACAAATAATAACAGCCTTTCAACACAACTCAACCCAACACAACACAACCCAACCCAACCTAACCTAACCTAACCTAACTCAACCCAACACAACCCAACACAACCTAACCTAACCTAACCTAACCTAACCCAACCCAACCCAACCCAACCCAACCCAACCCAACCTAACCTAACCTAACCTAACCTAACCCAACCCAACCCAACCCAACCTAACCTAACCTAACCTAACCTAACCTAACCCAACCCAACCCAACCTAACCTAACCTAACCCAACCCAACACAACCCAACTCAACTTAACCCAACCTAACCTAACCTAACCAACCTAACCCAACTCAACCTAACCTAACCTAACCTAACCTAACCCCTTATACCACAGGACGGAGAGTTTGCCTGGGACGAGAACGAGCAGGCACTGATACTGGGCGCGTTCTTCTGGGGTTATGTCATCACCAATCCCCTGGGCGGCCGGCTGGGGGAGGTGGTAGGGGGCAAGGTGGTGTTCTGTGTGGGGGTGTTGGTGACCGCTGTTCTTACTCTTCTTACTCCAGTTGTGGCACGGACTTCAACTACGCTGTTTATCGCTCTTAGAGTCATAGAAGGATTGGGTGAGGTAAGTGTGTGTGTGTGTGTGTGTTCGTTCATTCATTCATTCATTCATTCATTCTCTCTTTCTCTTTTGTTAGCTTTTCAAAGAGTTTAGTTGAAATTGTACAGGTTTTTAAGGGTGTTTCTAAGGTTCTAGTGACAGATTAACAACATTTCTGCATTATTAACAGGAGAAACAATAAGTGACGTGGGTTTTTAAGGGTGTTTTTGTGGTTCTAGTGACAGATTAACAACATTTCTGCATTATTAACAGGAGAAACAATAAGTGACGTGGGTTTTTAAGGGTGTTTTTGTGGTTCTAGTGACAGATTAACAACATTTCCACAATTTACGTAGTTGTAGTTTTCCATGGCCTGGGCTTTACGCTGGTGTGGCCCCGTCTCCAGATCTACACTTATCCAATGTTTCTTTGAAGCTCTGCACACTCGTTGGTGACACCACTTTCTCACTCAAACTGTTCCAAGTCTCAACACATCTTTGCGGGAATCTATATTTTTTAACATCTCTCAGACATCTTCCCTTCCTCAGCTTCTTACTATGCGATCTTGTGCTTCTAATGTTATATTCTTCTCTCAGGATCAGTTTCTCATTATCCACTTGGTCCATTCTCTGTCTGTGTGTGTGTGTGTGTGTGTGTGTGTGTGTGTTTAGTTTAATTTATTCCTGTTTTTGTTTGTTCATTCTTTTCCTTCAATTTCTTTTCTTTCTTTTATCTTTTATTTTTATTGTTATTTTTTCCTCTTTTTTTATTTGTGTGGAAATCTTATTCTACTTCCTTGTCTGATTTATTTATTTTTTTTTTTATTTTTCATTTATTTTTAACGATATTTTCAGTATTTATTTGCTTTGATTCACTAATTTATACTCTCTCTCTCTCTCTCTCTCTCTCTCTCTCTCTCTCTCTCTCTCTCTCTCTCTCTCTCTCTCTCTCTCTCTCTCTAGGGCGTCACGTTTCCAGCCATGAACTCAATGCTGGCTCGCTGGATCCCTCCTTTTGAGCGTAGCAGAGCCTCCTCCTTCATCTACACAGGTAAGACACACACACACACACACACACACACACACACACACACACACACACACACACACACACACACACACACACACACACACACACACACACACACATTCCCCGGCCGGGTGGAGATATTTGGGTGTGTCTCCTTTCACGTAGCCCTGTTCACCTAGCAGTGAGTAGGTACGGGATGTAAATGGAGGAGTTGTGACCTTGTTGTCCCGGTGTGTGGTGTGTGCCTGGTCTCAGACCTATCCCAAGATCGGAAATAATGAGCTCTGAGCTCGTTTTAGGGTAACGTGGCTGTCTCGTCATAGACTGCAACAGATCAAACAGTGAATTACACACACACACACACACACACACACACTCAATTCACTCATTCATTCATTCATTCACTCTCTCTTTCTCTTCTGTCAGCTTCATCTCAGCTTTTCAAAGAGTTTAGTTGAAGTTGTACGGGTTTTTAAGGGTGTTTTTAAGATTCTAGTGACAGATTAACAACATTTCTGCATTATTAACAGGAGAAACAATAAGTGACGTGGGTTTTTAAGGGTGTTTTTGTGGTTCTAGTGACAGATTAACAACATTTCTGCATTATTAACAGGAGAAACAATAAGTGACGTGGGTTTTTAAGGGTGTTTTTGTGGTTCTAGTGACAGATTAACAACATTTCTGCATTATTAACAGGAGAAACAATAAGTGACGTGGGTTTTAAGGGTGTTTTGTGGTTCTAGTGACAGATTAACAACATTTCTGCATTATTAACAGGAGAAACAATAAGTGACGTGGGTTTTAAGGGTGTTTTGTGGTTCTAGTGACAGATTAACAACATTTCTGCATTATTAACAGGAGAAACAATAAGTGACGTGGGTTTTAAGGGTGTTTTGTGGTTCTAGTGACAGATTAACAACATTTCTGCATTATTAACAGGAGAAACAATAAGTGACGTGGGTTTTAAGGGTGTTTTGTGGTTCTAGTGACAGATTAACAACATTTCTGCATTATTAACAGGAGAAACAATAAGTGACGTGGGTTTTAAGGGTGTTTTGTGGTTCTAGTGACAGATTAACAACATTTCTGCATTATTAACAGGAGAAACAATAAGTGACGTGGGTTTTAAGGGTGTTTTGTGGTTCTAGTGACAGATTAACAACATTTCTGCATTATTAACAGGAGAAACAATAAGTGACGTGGGTTTTAAGGGTGTTTTGTGGTTCTAGTGACAGATTAACAACATTTCTGCATTATTAACAGGAGAAACAATAAGTGACGTGGGTTTTAAGGGTGTTTTGTGGTTCTAGTGACAGATTAACAACATTTCTGCATTATTAACAGGAGAAACAATAAGTGACGTGGGTTTTTAAGGGTGTTTTTGTGGTTCTAGTGACAGATTAACAACATTTCTGCATTATTAACAGGAGAAACAATAAGTGACGTGGGTTTTAAGGGTGTTTTGTGGTTCTAGTGACAGATTAACAACATTTCTGCATTATTAACAGGAGAAACAATAAGTGACGTGGGTTTTAAGGGTGTTTTGTGGTTCTAGTGACAGATTAACAACATTTCTGCATTATTAACAGGAGAAACAATAAGTGACGTGGGTTTTAAGGGTGTTTTGTGGTTCTAGTGACAGATTAACAACATTTCTGCATTATTAACAGGAGAAACAATAAGTGACGTGGGTTTTAAGGGTGTTTTGTGGTTCTAGTGACAGATTAACAACATTTCTGCATTATTAACAGGAGAAACAATAAGTGACGTGGGTTTTAAGGGTGTTTTGTGGTTCTAGTGACAGATTAACAACATTTCTGCATTATTAACAGGAGAAACAATAAGTGACGTGGGTTTTAAGGGTGTTTTGTGGTTCTAGTGACAGATTAACAACATTTCTGCATTATTAACAGGAGAAACAATAAGTGACGTGGGTTTTAAGGGTGTTTTGTGGTTCTAGTGACAGATTAACAACATTTCTGCATTATTAACAGGAGAAACAATAAGTGACGTGGGTTTTAAGGGTGTTTTGTGGTTCTAGTGACAGATTAACAACATTTCTGCATTATTAACAGGAGAAACAATAAGTGACGTGGGTTTTAAGGGTGTTTTGTGGTTCTAGTGACAGATTAACAACATTTCTGCATTATTAACAGGAGAAACAATAAGTGACGTGGGTTTTAAGGGTGTTTTGTGGTTCTAGTGACAGATTAACAACATTTCTGCATTATTAACAGGAGAAACAATAAGTGACGTGGGTTTTAAGGGTGTTTTGTGGTTCTAGTGACAGATTAACAACATTTCTGCATTATTAACAGGAGAAACAATAAGTGACGTGGGTTTTAAGGGTGTTTTGTGGTTCTAGTGACAGATTAACAACATTTCTGCATTATTAACAGGAGAAACAATAAGTGACGTGGGTTTTAAGGGTGTTTTGTGGTTCTAGTGACAGATTAACAACATTTCTGCATTATTAACAGGAGAAACAATAAGTGACGTGGGTTTTAAGGGTGTTTTGTGGTTCTAGTGACAGATTAACAACATTTCTGCATTATTAACAGGAGAAACAATAAGTGACGTGGGTTTTAAGGGTGTTTTGTGGTTCTAGTGACAGATTAACAACATTTCTGCATTATTAACAGGAGAAACAATAAGTGACGTGGGTTTTAAGGGTGTTTTGTGGTTCTAGTGACAGATTAACAACATTTCTGCATTATTAACAGGAGAAACAATAAGTGACGTGGGTTTTAAGGGTGTTTTGTGGTTCTAGTGACAGATTAACAACATTTCTGCATTATTAACAGGAGAAACAATAAGTGACGTGGGTTTTAAGGGTGTTTTGTGGTTCTAGTGACAGATTAACAACATTTCTGCATTATTAACAGGAGAAACAATAAGTGACGTGGGTTTTAAGGGTGTTTTGTGGTTCTAGTGACAGATTAACAACATTTCTGCATTATTAACAGGAGAAACAATAAGTGACGTGGGTTTTAAGGGTGTTTTGTGGTTCTAGTGACAGATTAACAACATTTCTGCATTATTAACAGGAGAAACAATAAGTGACGTGGGTTTTAAGGGTGTTTTGTGGTTCTAGTGACAGATTAACAACATTTCTGCATTATTAACAGGAGAAACAATAAGTGACGTGGGTTTTAAGGGTGTTTTGTGGTTCTAGTGACAGATTAACAACATTTCTGCATTATTAACAGGAGAAACAATAAGTGACGTGGGTTTTTAAGGGTGTTTTTGTGGTTCTAGTGACAGATTAACAACATTTCTGCATTATTAACAGGAGAAACAATAAGTGACGTGGGTTTTTAAGGGTGTTTTTGTGGTTCTAGTGACAGATTAACAACATTTCTGCATTATTAACAGGAGAAACAATAAGTGACGTGGGTTTTAAGGGTGTTTTGTGGTTCTAGTGACAGATTAACAACATTTCTGCATTATTAACAGGAGAAACAATAAGTGACGTGGGTTTTAAGGGTGTTTTGTGGTTCTAGTGACAGATTAACAACATTTCTGCATTATTAACAGGAGAAACAATAAGTGACGTGGGTTTTAAGGGTGTTTTGTGGTTCTAGTGACAGATTAACAACATTTCTGCATTATTAACAGGAGAAACAATAAGTGACGTGGGTTTTAAGGGTGTTTTGTGGTTCTAGTGACAGATTAACAACATTTCTGCATTATTAACAGGAGAAACAATAAGTGACGTGGGTTTTTAAGGGTGTTTTTGTGGTTCTAGTGACAGATTAACAACATTTCTGCATTATTAACAGGAGAAACAATAAGTGACGTGGGTTTTTAAGGGTGTTTTTGTGGTTCTAGTGGCAGATTAACAACATTTCTGCATTATTAACAGGAGAAACAATAAGAGACGTGGGTTTTTAAGGGTGTTTTTAAGGTTCTAGTGACAGATTAACAACATTTCTACATTATTAACAGGAGAAACAGTGTTGAGAGCCAGTTAGTCATCTCTGTGGCCTTGGAAAACAGTGATAGTGAGAGAACACTGCCTTGGAGCAGAGATAGTGACATGATAGTGACAAATGAGGACAATGGACAGTGTTTTGATGTGTGGTGAGTCTGTGGGGAGATTAAGAGGGAGTCACCACCACCACCACCACCACTACCACCACCACTACTACTACTACCACTACTACTACAATTTTTATTATTATTGTTGCTATTATCTTTCTTAATATTGCAGTAATGGGAATAATAGTTTTGTTTGTTTGTTTGTTTGTTTGTTTTCTGTTTTTTTGATGTTTTGAAATGTGTCTATGCTCTCTCTCTCTCTCTCTCTCTCTCTCTCTCTCTCTCTCTCTCTCTCTCTCTCTCTCTCTCTCTCTCTCTCTCTCTCTCTCTCTCATTCCTACCAATCCTCTTGCTCTCTTTCCTTAATTTTTTATCCCTGTTTCTCTTTTTCTCTTTCTTTCATTCCTACTAAGTCTCTCTCTCTCTCTCTCTCTCTCTCTCTCTCTCTCTCTCTCTCTCTCTCTCTCTCTCTCTCTCTCTCAAGTAGTGGATCGCAGGAAGATGGTCGTTTGAACAGCACACACACACACACCATTTTATTTATCTATCTCTCTATTTATTTATTTATCTATTTATTATGGGCAGTGGTGTGTATATAGGGCATGGTGCAAGGTGACAGGCGTATACGGAACAGTAATGAACAAGGCTGTGTGAAAAGGTTTAATCAGATTGTGTGACTTGGCTCGTATACTCTAACAGTTCTACTACAGAAGTCTTTATTTAAGTTTACAAGAGATTTTTAAGATGTTTTAACGGTTCTAGAGGTAGATTAATAAGGTTTCTACATTATTAACTGGAGAAACACTCTTGAAAACTCCGCTAATCATCTCTGTGGCCTTGGGAAATAGTTATGGTGAGAGAGAAGAGAAGTTTTTAAATAGGGACCTTAGTGTTTGTCTTTAGAGTTCAGTAATGTTACAGCTTGAGTGTGGAGGGTGAGTGGCTATGATTTCTGGCCTTGGCTCCTATCAGTAATAAATTAGTTACCCCTAGCTTTACAATTTGAACAACTGTGTAATGGTAGATGATTACTGCTCTTATTACATCAAGTTATCTCTACGTATATCTTTAAATTACCCTCAAGATTGCAGTTTTTTCTCATTTTATTAATTTGTGTATTTTTTTTATTTATTTTTTATTTATTATTATTATTATTATTTTTTTTTTTTTTGTGTGTGTAGTGGGGGCCCGGGGGGTAGGTTGTGAGGGGTTGTGGGTCCCCCCGAACAGCACCCCGCCCCCTGATAAGGCACCCCTCCTTCCCAGCGGCTTGTCACCAATCTCAAGGGGTGTAGGAATTCAGGTCAGCCTCCTAAACTTTGAATCCGCCAGAGAGGGAGAGGAGATGGTGGGGGGGGGGGAGGTACAGGGAAAGGGAAACCAAGTACGACAATCTGACAAGAGGTACGATAGTTCATGATGCCTTGGGTTTGAATTTCCACGAGCTTTTCCTCTATTTGGTATTGTCAATATGCTGGCTTAATTGTTACTCAACTTTGTATAGAAAATTTTGATGATTGAGGGAACAGAATAAGACGTGTGGGTGGACGTGCTTCACCTCCGCCTCCTGACGCACTCTTAAATCCCTTTTGTTCCGTGCTTAGGGGGTGGCCGGTGTGACCTGACCTCCTCCCTTGTTGTATGCACTGCTACAACAATAAAGTTATCAATCAATCACAATTAGATCCAAGACTGTGGATCCTTGGTATTGGCAACACTGTCTTGAGTCAACTCTGTCCCCTCGGCCCTCCTCAGCGGCCAGTGACAGTGACAGGTTTCCTTGAGCCGTGGTGACGATAGGGTGTGAAGCAAGAGTCCTGTATTATTGGAGTGTTTTCTTGGTGTTGAGGTGGCAGTGCCTTGACACTGTGTAATACTGAACGACTTATCCCACATTCTCTGTGTTATGAAGAACAACCTAAGTTCTGTGTGAAAATCCGTGGTAGTGACCAGAAAACGCAGCCAAGATGAAAGAAAGTGGTTTATTGAAAACATTTACCACAGTGGAGACGAAAACAATGAGTGTAGTAGTGTGTGGCTTCTCGGTAAAGTAAGTTTCACTGTCCATATGTGGCTGAAGGTGTGAGAGGCGTGGGGGGGGCCAGGGGACCGTGAGGGGAGTGGTGGTGCGGGCCGGGGCAGGCTTCACTAGCTAATACAAGGATTACACGCATATAACTCAACATGATGGTGTCATAAGTCGTCACTATGGAGTGTAACCAGCCGTCCCTAACCCCCAGGGCAGCATATCAGTGAATAACCCGCAGCGGAAAATGAAATTCCCGGATGTAAACAAAGGGGTCAGCTGAGGCCGCTGCTGTTTATCGGTCATTATCTGCTCACCTTTCATTTATTACAAGCCAAACATGTCATGAGACGGAGCCGCCAGCCTCTGCCTTCACATCATCCCGTCAAATATGTCCGCCATGGCTTGGTGTTGGTGTGGTGAAGGTTTTAAAGTGAGCATAACAGCATCGGGCCGCCGCCATCTTGGATTGTGTCTGCCGGGGCCCTGGCGCCTGAGGCAAGTCGGTAACACTGTTTTCCCAATATTTCTCCCACTAATTAGTGGGAGTGTTGAGGTGGGTTTATTGTTTGTGAATGATAGCTAGCAACATTGTGAGTGTTTCCAATACACGTGTTGCGAGGAACAAGTTTGCTTTGTGGGTGTTTTGGTGTAAATGTGTGTCGGGTTTCCGGTGTTATTTTTTCTAAACCCGATTATGAATTTTTTTATTCGAGTTTCTAGGTAAGATATTATTGCTTAGAAAAATACTTTATGACTTAATAAATGTTGAAACACCTGTTTGAGGTGAGTGTGCAGACTTTGAAGTAATCTTTAGTCCCGTTCAAAGTATAAAGGTTTGTGTTTACGGGTTCGTATTTTTCTTTTTATTTCGGCTCCAAACTAAACCTTAAGTATTTGTGAAAGTAGTTCATAGCTTTTGAAGTGTTGGAATTACAAAAAAATCAAACTTTGTGGGCTGTGGAATTATATTTAGTGACTTCAGTGTTGTAAAAAGTAGCCGAATTAATTCTTATTTTTCATTGAATTACTGCTCAGGCTTGAAGTGTTTTGTTAATTTGGGGAATAGTTAAAATATATGAGGAATCCAAATATATAAAGGAATTCAGTCTATGTGCAGTATTTAAAAACCCGATTTTCAAAATGAATTGCGAAACGTATTTTACAAGGCCTGTGACGTCACGAGCTCCTGGCCCGGGGAGCCGTGACGTCATCAGGCCCACCGCTGCCCGCCCGCCGCCACCCTAGTTGGCTCTCTCCACCATATTTAGCGTAATATACAAGGTTTTCAAGGTGTCTGTGAGTGTTTCTTGACGCAGGTGTGTACTAGTAGTGATAGCAGGGGTGTGAGGAAGAGGAAGGAAGGAGAAATAGAAGAAGAGGAGGAGGAGGAAGCGAGAAATAAAGGAGGAGGATGAATGTTGGTCTCTCTTCGTCATATTTAGCCTAATGTACAAGGTTTACAAGGTGTGTGGTGTTTCTATTTGTAGATGTGTACTAGTAGTGGTAGCAGGGGTATGAGGAGGAGGAAGGAGGGAGAAATAGAAGAGGAGGAGGCGAAAAATAAAGGCGTAGTAGTGTGAAACCTGGTGGCGGTCTGTCTGTCTTACATTTAGCGTTATATACAAGGTTTTCAAAGAGTGTGGGAGTGTTTCTAGGCGTAGATGTGTACTGGGAGTGGAAGGAGGAGGAGGAAAGAAGGAAAAATAAAAGGAAAGTCTCTACCTGGCTGTCTTTTGTCATATACAGCTTAAAGTAGGTTTCCAAGGTGTCTGGGAGTGTTTCAAGGTGCAGGTGTGTACTAGTAGTGGCGATAGGAGTGTGAAGAAGAGGAAGAGGAGGAAAGGAGAACTGAAGGGAGGGGAAACAAGAGTAGGAGAAAAGAAAGAGGGGAAATGGAGGAAGAAGAGATGGAGAGGAGAAATAGAGGAAGACGAGGAGGAAAGGAGAAAGAAGAAAATGTTAAAAAGACACTATTTAATCTAGTTTTAAGGCAGATGGTGTATTATTCTCTCTCTCTCTCTCTCTCTCTCTCTCTCTCTCTCTCTCTCTCTCTCTCTCATCAATCTCTTCTCTCCCACAGGTTCGCAGGTTGGCACAGTAATTTCCATGCCAATATCCGGGCTGTTGTGTCAGTCTTCGTTCCTCGGTGGCTGGCCTTCTGTCTTCTATCTATTTGGAGCTCTCGGAGTCCTGTGGTGTATTGCTTGGATGTTTCTGGTACGTTTGTGTGTGTGTGTGTGTTTGTGTTGTGTGTGTGTTTCTGTAGGTATTTATCTGTCTATCTTTGTGTGTGTGTGTGTGTGTGTTTGCCTAGTATTTCTTCTTTTTATGCAAGAGAAGTCAATCAAGAGTAACGCAAGATTAAAAAAAAAGAATATATAATGAAGAGAGCCTGACACCGACATTCCTCCTCCTCCTCCTCCTCCTCCTCCTCCTCCATTCTGGCTCCTTCAAATGCTGCTTCTCTTAGATAGGTGAAGAGTTTGCCAAATTCAGGGATAAATGTTTTGAATGTTGTGTGTTTGTGTGTGTGTGTGTATGGAGTGTTTTATGGTTAGATTTTTGTGTGTATGTGTGTTTTTAGGTGAAATGGTGAGTGATGTGGGTTTTTCAAGGGTGTTTTTGTGGTTGTAGTGACAGATTAACAAGATTTCTACATTATTAGTTAGAGAAATAATGAGTGATGTGGGTTTTTTAAGGGTGTTTTTGTGGTTGTAGTGACAGATTAACAAGATTTCTGCATTATTAGTTAGAGAAATGAGTGATGTGGGTTTTTTAAGGGTGTTTTTGTGGTTGTAGTGACAGATTGACAAGATTTTTTACATTACAAGCAGGAGAAACAACAAATGAAAAAGAAAATATATGAACAAAAAGAATGAAGAATGGATGAAAAAAGAAAATGAAATAAGAAAAAGAAAAAAATAAAGAAAGATAAAACAGAATAAGAGAGAGAGAGAGAGAGAGAGAGGATTAATGGGCATGTCCTTGGCTCCACAGATCCACGATGACCCTGAGAAACATCCACGCATCAATCTTGACGAGCTCACTTACATACAACACTCCTTAAACAGATCCGCCACTTCTAAGGTCAGTTGTCCGTCTGTACGTGTGCCTTACTGTTTATCTTTATTTATTTATTTTTTTTCTTCATTTTCTTTTTCTTCTTTTCTCTATCTTTTTATCATTCTGCCTCTTCTAAAGTCAGTGTCCGTCTGTACGTGTGTCTTGTTTATCTTATCTACTTATTTCCTTTGTTTTGTCATATTTTCTCTCTCTCTCTCTCTCTCTCTCTCTCTCTCTCTCTCTCAACACAGAAATCCCCACAAAAAGCCCCAATAGCCAGCCCCCCGTAGCCCCCCAGCCTCACCGCAGCCCCCCATTCCAGGTCCGCCCGTTCCCCCTGGTCCACGTGCTCACCTCCCTCCCCTTCTGGGCCATCGTCGTCGCCCATGTGGCTCAGAACTGGGGTTTCTACACACTACTAACTGAAATGCCTACTTACATGAAGAATATCCTGCGTTTTGATATTGCTCATGTAAGTATTGTGTGTGTGTGTGTGTGTGTGTGTGAGTGTGTTTGAGTGTGTGTCCTTCATTTTGATATTCTTGTGGGTGAGTTTAAGTGGTTTTGGGTGTGTTTTTGGGTGTTTTGGGTGTTTTTTTGGGGTGTTTTGAGTGTTTTGGGGTGTTTTTTGTTTTATTGGGTGTTTTGTGTGTGTGTGAGTGTAAGTGTGTTTTCGTATTATTGTTGTGAATATTGGTGCGTTTTGGATGTTTTGTGTGTGTGTGTGTGTGTGTATGTATGTTTGAGTGTGTTTTGGTATTGTCATTGTGAGTATTGGAGTGTGTGTCTGTGTGAATACGTGTGTGTGTGTGTGTGTGTGTGTGTGTGTGTTTTCATAGTGCTAATGTGAAAGTATTGGTGTTTTTTGTGTGTTTTTGTTGTGTTTTATTGGGTGTTTGTGTGTGTGTGTGTGTGTGTGTGTGTGTTTAGATTTTAGTTATTTTCTTTATTTATTTATCCATTCATTTATTCAAAGACCGATTTACTAGTTAGATTAAATTACATTAGCTCATTTATCTATCTATCTCCTTATCTACCTCCCTATTGCCTATCATTTATCTATCTATCTATCTATCTATCTATCTATCTACCTCCCTGTCGCCCTTCAGAACAGCTTCATGTCAGCCCTGCCGTACCTGGTGATGTGGCTATTCAGTATGGTGGTGGGGCAGCTGGCAGACTACCTCCAGACCTCCGGCAGGCTCTCCACCGCTAACACCAGGAGGCTCTTCAATAGCATAGGTGTGTGGTGGTGGTGGTGGTGGTACCCTCAAACATACACACCCCAACACGTTTAAACACACTCAAACACACTCAAACACACTTAGATACATCCCTAACTCACTCAAACACACCCCAACATGCACAAACACACCAAAAACACACACATTTCTAAACACACCCCCAACTCGCTCAAACACACCAAAAACACACTTTAAAACACACACACACATGCTCCAACACACCCCAGCACACCCTAACACACTCAAACACACCAAAAACACACATTTCTAAACACACCCCCAACTCGCTCAAACACACCAAAAACACACTTTAAAACACACACACATGCTCCAACACACCCCAACACACCCTAAAAACACCCCAACACACTCAAACACACCAAAAACACACTTTAAAACACACACACACACACACAAATACACCCCAAAAACACACACATGCTCCAACACACCCCAGCACACCCTAACACACTCAAACACACCCCAAAAACACCCCAACACACAAACACACCAAAAACACCCCTTAAAACACACACACACCCCCAAAAAAACACCCCAAAAACACCCCAACACATCCAGTCCCTCACCCCAATACCCTTCACCCTATTTCTCATTTTCCATTTCCCTTATTTCTTTCTTTCTTTCTTTCTTTATTTTGTTGTGTTCCAGCCTTTCATACTAACAAATAACCATTCTCTTGTTATTTATACCCCTTCATTCACTATTGTCTTTTTCCACACCCTATCTCCTAAAACATCCAGCCCCTCACCCCTCACCCCATCTCTCTCTACCCCCCCACACAGGCATCTATGGACCAATGGTGTGTTTGGTTCTGGTTGGGTACGCTGGATGCAACAGAACCATCGCCATCACCCTGCTGTGTCTCGGTGTGGGGCTGAACGGGGCTACCTTCTCTGGGTACATCAACTCCCACCTCGACATAGCCCCCAATTTCGCAGGGACTCTAATGGGGCTGACTAACTGTGCTGCAACTGTACCAGGATTTGTAGCCCCAATGGTTGCAGGGGCTCTTATTAATGGAAAGGTGTGTATTGGGGGCTGGCAGGGTGTGTAGGAGGCTGGCAAGGTGTATAGGGGTCTGGCAGGGTATATGGGGGACTGGTAGGGTGTGTGGGAAGCTGGCAGGGTGTGTGGGTAGCTGGCAGGGTGTGTGGGTGGCTGGCAGGGTGTGGGGGGCTGGCAAGGTGTATGGGGGACTAGTAGGGTGTGTGGGTGGCTGGCAGGGTGTGAAGGGGTCTAAAAAGGTGTGTATTGGGGTCTAGGAGGGGTGTTTTGGGGCTGACAGGGTGTTTTGGGGGTCTGGCAGGGTGTGTGGGGGACTGGTAGGGTGTGTGGGTGGCTGGCAGAGTGTGTGGGTGGCTGGCAGGGTGTGAAGGGTCTGAATAGGTGTGTATTGGGATATAACAAGGGTGTTTTGGGGGTTGGCATGGTGTTTGGGGTCTGGCAGGGTGTGTGGGGGGGCTGGCAGGGTGTGCAGGAGGCTGGCAGGGTGTGAAGGGGTCTGAAAAGGTGTGTATTGTGGTCTAGCAGGGGTGTTTTTTGGGGCTGACAGGGTGTTTTGGGGGTCTGGCAGGGTGTGTGGGGGACTGGTAGGGTGTGTGGGTGGCTGGCAGGGTGTGTGGGGGTCTAGCAGGGTGTTTGGGGTCTGGCAGGGTGTGAAGGGGTTTGGCAGGGTGTGAAGGGGTCTGAATAGGTGTGTATTAAGGTCTAGCAGGGGTGTTTTGGGGGTTGACAGGGTGTTTGGGTGTCTAGCAGGGTGTTTGGGGGTCTGGCAGGATGTATGGGGGACTGGCAGGGTGTGCAGGAGGCTGGCAGGGTGTGAAGGGGTCTGAAAAGGTGTGTATTGGGGTTTAGCAAGGGTGTTTTGGGGGTTGGCAGGGTGTTTGGGGGTCTAGCAGGGGTGTTTTGAGGGACTGGCAGGGTATTTGAGGGTCTAGCAGGGGTGTTTTGGGATTGGCAGGGTGTTTGGGGGGCTGGCAGAGTGTGTAGTGTTCTGGCAGGGTGTTTTGGGGTTTGGCAGGGTGTGTGTGTGTGTGTCTATCTGGCAGGGTCTGGAAGGCTCTGGGTGGGTTTTAAAATTGTGAGATCATCTGTGGTGTGTGTGTGTGTGTGTGTGTGTGTGTGTGTGTGTATCTTTATTTATCATTTATTCATCTATTCATCACTCACTTTCTTTCTCTCACACTTCATTTCTCCTCCTCCTCCTCCTCCTCCTCCTCCTCCTCCTGATATTCTCTTGTTCTCTCTTCTCTTTTCTCCATTTGCCCATCTCATTCTCCTCTTTCTCCCTCTTCTCTTTTCTCCATCTCATTCTCTTCTTCTCTCTCTCTTTTTCTCTTTTCTCCATTCATCTATCTATCTATTTATCTGTCTGTCTATCTATCTGTGTGTGTCTCTCTGTCCCTCTAAATATTTGTGTCTTATCTTTGTGTGTATGTATGTATGTATATCTTTCTAAGTATCTATCTATGTGTGTGTGTGTCAAAATATCTATGTCCAATTTTGTGTGTGTGTATGTATCTATCTATCTATCTATCTATCTATCTATCTCTATCTCTGCATTCATGGGTCTCTCTCCCTGTGTCCCCCCACCACCAGGAGACAGTGGGGCAGTGGAAGCTGGTGTTCTGGATAGCAGGGATTGTGTACCTGGTTGGCAACACTTTCTACATCATCTTTCTGTCCGGGGAGAAACAGTATTGGAACGACTTGCCAGGTGAGTCGGTCAACCTTCCTTCCTTCCTTCCTTCCTTCCTTCCTTCCTTCCTTCCTTTTTCTTTCTTTTCTTTCTTTTTTTTCTTTCTTTTTTCTTTTTCTTATTGTTGGTATACCTCTTGGTTTTTTTTTCTTTTCCTCCTCTTCATCTTTCTCTTTCTCCTTCTCCTTCTCTTTCTCGTCCTTCTTCTCCTTCTCTTCATTCTTCTTCTCCTTCTCCTCTTTCTCCTCTTCTTCTCCTTCTCCTCTTTCTCGTCCTCCTCTTTCTCTTCCTCGTCCTCCTTCTCTTCCTCCTTCTTCTTCTCTTTCTTCTTCTTCTTCTTATTATTATTATTATTATTATTATTATTATTATTATTATTATTATTATTATTATTATTCATTCCAGCAGACAGCAACAATGGCACACAATCAGAAGGGGCATATGGCACCTTCCTGGGCACTGACGAGGTGGACAGAGGCACTCAGGGAAGCCAGAGTGCCACATCCCAACCTGCCAAGCTACCGGAGATATTTTAAGGTGCTGGAGTGGTAGTAGTAGTAGTAGTAGTAGTAGTAGTGGTAGTAGTGGTGGTTGTGATGGTAGGAGGAGTAGTAGTGATGGTGATGCTGTAGTAGTAGTAGTAATAGTAGTGGTGGTGGTAGGGGAAAGAGAGACCATACATTTGAAGTGTTTGTGAATTTAAAGTTGTGATTATCTTATATTTGAAGGTGTTATTTATATTTTTGTTTCTATTTATGTATTAATTTATGTGTTTAGCTCTTACTGTGTGTGTGTGTGTGTGTGTGTGTGTGTGTGTGTGGAAAAATAATTACTATATATTTTCTTCCTAGTCTTTCATTCCACTTCAGTACAGGGACACATTTTTACCTTGAGATTTGTGTACGATTAAACCATTTTATTGACATTAGGAAGGGTCTATGGAGGGCAGAAGATTAATGGCCACAGTCTTCACTATTTTAACCCCTTCAGTACTGGGACACATTTTTACCTTGAGATTTTTGTACGATTAAACCATTTTATTGACATTAGGAAGGGTCTATGGAGGTCACAAGATTAATGGCCACAGTCTTCACTATTTTAACCCCTTCAGTACTGGGACACATTTTTACCTTGAGATTTTTGTACGATTAAACCATTTTATTGACATTAGGAAGGGTCTATGGAGGTCACAAGATTAATGGCCACAGTTTTCACTATTTTAACCCCTTCAGTACTGGGACACATTTTTACCTTGAGATTTGTGTACCATTAGACCATTATATTGACATTAGGAAGGGTCTATGGAGGGCACAAGATTAATGGCCACAGTTTTCACTATTTTAACCCCTTCAGTACAGGGACACATTTTTACCTTGAGATTTGTGTACCATTAGACCATTTTATTGACATTAGGAAAGGTCTATGGAGGGCAGAAGATTAATGGCCACAGTCTTCACTATTTTAATCCCCCATGAGTTTCTGAAGCTGTATTAAGTCACCAAATAGTCACCAGAATGAATATGGAAATGCGTTATGGTGCTGAAGGCATTAATTCTTGGTGCTGGTGTTGTGAGAATCGTTAAATGCCTTTTCATAGTCTTCATATTCTTTGGTGCATACATATCCTAATCACTGTCTTTCATTGTATATGCATTCTTAGAGGTGTATAGAGTATGGCAAATAGTTTCTCTCTCTCTCTCTCTCTCTCTCTCTCTCTCTCTCTCTCTCTCTCTCTCTCTCTCTCTCTTTTTTAAGTATATTTGATGTATTTCATTTTATCTAGTGACAGATCTGAAATAGTATGTAATTATTTGTATATTTTAGGTGTATAGATTCTCTCTCTCTCTCTCTCTCTCTCTCTCTCTCTCTCTCTCTCTCTCTCTCTCTCTCTCTCTCACCAAAAAAAAAGACAATCTGGTTACACAGGCTGTGATTTTTATGTAACAATTAAATAAATAATAATAATAATAATTGTAAAGCTATGATGATATAAAGCTAATAAAGTTATGTAATTAAAACTGGTCTTTATTTCAATTAACTTGTATTTTTATTTTTTTTTTATTATTTATCTATCTATTTATTTATTTATTTATTTATTTATTATTTTTTTTTCTATTCGATTTTCATTTGTTTATTTGTGCGTCTCGTTATTCGTTTCCACCAATCTCCTTTTTTTCTTTTTCTTTATTTTTTCATCCTTATCTTATTTATCTTATTTCTTCCCGGATTCTTTTACACGTTTATCAGTCTGTCTTTGTCCGTCTGTCTGTATGTCTTTATTTATTTTTCCTTTATTTCTCTTCTTTCTCTTTTTATTTCTCTCTTCTTCGCCCTCTAGTTGTTTTTACATGTCTTCGTTTTCCTCTTCCTTCTCCTTCGTCTTCCTCTTATTCGTTGTCTTCCCTTCCTTCTTTGTCTATCTCCTCCTCCTCCTCCTCCTCCTCTTCTTCCTCTTATTCGTTGTCTAGTCCTGCTTCCTATCTCCATTTTATTCCTCCTCCTCTTCCTCTTATTCGTCTTCTTCTCTTCCTCTTCTTCATCTTCTTTACCTAACTCCTCATCTTTCTCCTCCTCTTCCTCCTATCATTATCACTTCTTAGCTCCTATTATCACCATTACCACCATTCTCACCCCCTTATTATCTACCCATTACCCTCTCTTCGCCTTATTACGCCATCCCTATCACCACCACTCGTAACTATTTAGTCACCATTATTTATGAGTCACCATTATCACACTATCATAACACTCTTCTTGCTTCCTATCATCACCATTATCGTTCTTACTCTCTACCACCATTACTATTATCATATTTGCCTATTACGCCATCCCTATCATCGTAACTATTCACCATTATCTTTATTGAGTCACCACCATCACCACCACCACACCATTAGCGTCATTCTTACTCTCTTTCTACCACCATTACTATTATCATTCTCTTGCCTATTACGCCATCCCTATCATCGTAACTATTCACCATTATCTTGAGTCACCACCATCATCACCACCACACCATTAGCGTCATTCTTACTCTCTACCACCATTACTATTATCATTCTTGCCTATTACGCCATCCCTATCATCGTAACTATTCACCATTATATTTACCAGTCACCACCATCACCACCACCACACCATTAGCGTCATTCTTACTCTACCACCATTACTATTATCATTCTTGCCTATTACGCCATCCCTATCATCGTAACTAGTCACCATTATATTTACGAGTCACCACCATCATCACCACCACACCATTAGCGTCATTCTTACTCTCTTTCTACCACTATTACTATTATCATTCTTGTCTATTACGCCATCCTTATCACTAACTAGTCACCATTATCTTTATTGAGTCACCACCACCATCACCACCACACCATTAGCGTCATTCTTACTCTCTACCACCATTACTATTATCATTCTTGTCTATTACGCCATCCCTATCACTAACTAGTCACCATTATCTTTATTGAGTCACCACCATCATCACCACCACACCATTAGTGTCATTCTTACTCTCTTTCTACCACCATTACTATTATCATTCTTGTCTATTATGCCATCCTTATCACTAACTAGTCTCCATTATCTTTATTGAGTCACCACCACCATCACCACCACACCATTAGCGTCATTCTTACTCTCTACCACCATTACTACTATCATTCTTGCCTATTACGCCATCCTTATCACTAACTAGTCACCATTATCTTTATTGAGTCACCACCACCATCACCACCACACCATTAGCGTCATTCTTACTCTCTACCACCATTACTACTATCATTCTTGTCTATTACGCCATCCTTATCACTAACTAGTCACCATTATCTTTATTGAGTCACCACCACCATCACCACCACTATCATCACAGCCTTCCTTATCTTGCCCGTTACATCACACACACACACACACACACACACACACACACACGTTCCCTATCACCCCGGCGGATTCAAGGCCAAGGCAGCAATAATAATGGCTTTCTCCCACAGTAACACCCTCTTTCTCCCCCTCCCTGTTCCCTCTTCTTCCCCTCTTCCATTAGAACCGAGCCAGCATGTCGTCTCCTAATCCCTTCCCTCCGACTTCTATTTCCTTGTTATTTTATTGTTTCTAGTTTATTTTGTGTTGGTATGTGGTTTTATTTTTTCGTTTTAGTTTGGTTTATTTATTTATTTTTATTTGGGTGTTATAAATGGGTTGTATGTATTAAGTTTGTTGATTTTGGGGGTTTATATGGGTTTTCGTTGTTTTTTTTTTTTTTATCATTGTACGGTTGTTTTCGTATTTGTTGTTTTGTTAGGGGTTATTTGGTATATTTAGGGTTAGGTGTGGAAGAGGATTTTTTTTTTATTTTAATGTAAAATATGAAATAGCTAAGATTATATTAAGTCGAAGTCAGAGCCGTGAAATGAGATTTATACCCACCTTAACTTGTCCGATTCCTTGTACTTCCGGCCAAATGAAAAAACGTTTTATCAAATAACCCACAAAAAACGACCACGTTTCAAGTACTTCACACCAAAAAGAGTATACTTAAATCAGAACTCATTATATCCAACCACTTAAAGACCTACTTACGTAATTAGATAAAGCCATTACATGAACAATACAAGACAACCATTACGATAAAGATATAAAAAACCCTTACTTCTACACACAATGAAAATAAAAGACACAAAAAAATATACATAATGACTTACAATTAAACTTTATGACAGTAATTGATAAAACTGAAGTCATAATGAGACAAACCGGACTCATGCCAGCTGTGGAGGGCCGGGTGGGAGTCAAGCTGTGGGTTGTGTGGCTAGCGGGCGTGATGGGCGTGCTGGGCGTCGTGGTGAGCGTGGCCGT
>NC_059255.1:6427747-6450247 GCF_017591435.1 Portunus trituberculatus | reverse complement strand
ACAGAGGCCACAGGGGTGACAGAGGTACAGGGGGTTGTGACAGAGCAGCTTGTGGATGTAGCAAGCTCTTTACCCACAGAAACCACCATAGAGGATAAAATAAACACAAACAAAGCGGAGAAAGCAATCGAGAAGGTCACTGTAAAGATTGACAAGCCTGTAGAGGTCACAAAGGTCACAGACAGTTTAGTTAGCACAGCAGGACCCCTGAAAAGACCCCTGCTGTTTCTAATGAGCCTGCTGTAGTGAAGTCAGCCACCTCTGTCACTGAATCCAGCCCCAAGAAAGTAGAGGCAGTGGCAGAACCAGTTAGGAAGGTTGAAACAGTGCCAGAACCTTCCAAAACAGTCCCACAGCCTTCCAAAATCCTAGAACCTTCCAAGATAGCCCCAGAACCAAACAAAACAGCCCCAGAACACCCCAAAACAGCCCCAGAACCCCCCAAAACAACCCCAGAACCCCCAAAGTTACTATTAAGACTCCAGAACCAATCAAAACAGCCCCAGAACCAGTCAAAATAGCCATTAAGACCACAGAACCACCAAAAACAGCCCCAGAACTAATCAAAACCACTCCAGAACTCCCCAAAACTACTGTAAAAACCCCAGAACCTTTGAAATCCACCCCAGAACCCCACAAAACCACCCCAGAACACCCCAAAACCTCAATCACGACCTCAGAACCACCTAAAAGTCTGAACCACCAGTAGAACCCACTAGGCAGCCCCCAGCCACCCCAGAACCCTCTAGACAGATCGAGAAGGGTTCCGAACTGCCTAGAGCGTTGGATCAGGGGGTTTCCAAGGCTCTAGAACCACAGGGAGGAATGGAAAGACAGACGGAGATTAAGAGTGGTTCTGTTAAGGGTTCAAGTGATGGGAGGGTGAATGTAGGAGCTGGGATGGGACTAGGAAGAGAGGTGGAAGAGGAGGAGGAGGAGGAAGAGGAAGAGGAGGATGAGGGCATTGAACTTAATAATGGAGGTAATGCTAATAGTTTGCAGGTTGAGGAAGAGGAGGAGGAGTCAGAGGAGGAGGAGGAGGAGGAGGAAGAGGAAGAGGAGGAGGAGGAGGAGGATAGTGAAGAGGAAGTAGTAGTAGCAGATGATAAAAAGGGATTAATTAAACAAACGCCAAAACGTCCTTAAAAAATAAACAAAACGAAAAACGTAAAAAAAACAGGATTTTTTTCGACGGAGGTTTGGTTTTACGTCGCCTTGGCCATCAAACTCACGTACACTCGGACACACGACACACGCACGTACAGACAAACAAGCCATCAAGAAATAACCGTATCTCACCAAATCTTTGCCGAGACAATTGGGTAGAAATGCGTAAAATATTCCTCATTATTTTTAGACACTACGTAAATGAAGATGGAGAGAGTGAGTGTAGTGATGGGTAATGCTGATGCTCTCTACACGAAAATCAATAGGTGAAGGTGTAGAGACGTAGAAGAAAATCGCTTTCTTTTTACGTCGTTAGGATGATACGTAGAGTGAGTGTGTTGATGCGTAAATACTGCTAATACTCTGCACAACTTAAACAATAGATGAAGATGTAGAGATATAGAAAAAAAATCACCTTTTTATGTCACGGAGAAGATGATACGTAAGTGAAGATAGCTAGAGCAAGTTTGTTGATGCGTAAATACTGCTAATACTCTTGCACAACTTAAACAATAGATGAAGATGTAGAGATATAGAAAAATTCACTTTCTTTTTTACATCACTAAGAGAAGATGCTAGTAAATGAAGATGGAGAGAGTGCGTGTGTTGATGCGTAATGCTAATGTTCTCTACACCACTGAGAAAATAATAGTTGAAAGTGTAGAAATATATATAGAAAAAAATCGCTTTCTTTTTACATCACTAGGAAGATGATACGTAAATAAAGATGCATAGAGTAAGTGTGGACGCGTAAATACTGCTAATATTCTCTACACCACTAAAAACAATAGATGAAAGCATAGAAAATTGACTAGTAAAAATACATAAACCATAGAAATATAGAAAGAAAACTCACTTAATTTGTACGTCACAGAGAGAGAGAGGCCAGAAAGCACACACACACAGACACTCTTGACTTCCGTTACTCATTGCACATAGAGACAGTGGCCGTAGTTATTCCTTTTTACATCACAGTTATTATTTTACGTCAAGAGTGGGCGGTTAACACACAAACCCATCACAGTTACTCATTTCACATAGAGAGAGTGGCTGTACAGTTATCCTTTTTACATCACAAACAGTTTAGATTACATTACAGAAAGTGGCCAGTTAATACAGAGACAGTTTTACATCACAGTTACTCATTTCACATAGAGTGGCTGAAGTCATTCCTTTCTACGTCATCAAGTGGCCAAATAAAACAGACGCACTGCACTGCTTCCTACGTCACTGAGGCAATATATCACTCTTTACGAAGCTTCATAGACGAAAGAACGTCGTATTACTGCTAATTATAAGCATGTTAATGTTTTGCTGGGTTAATTAGCTTTGTAGATGCAGGAATAAAAGAAAGAATGAAAAGAAGATTGTGGAAATAAAAGAAACAATGAAGAAAGATTAGAGAAAGAAGGAAGAGAAGAGTAAGAATTGATTAAATGTGAATGATAGAAAGAGTTTTGTAAGTGCAAGAATCTAGGAGGAAGAGAAAAGATAAGAAACAAAAGAAAAAGAAGGAAGAGAAGATGAAAAAGAGAAGATTAGAGAAACAAAAGAAAAAAGAAGGAAGAGAAGATGGATGATAAGAACTGATAGGATGATAATGATAGGAAAAACTTAATAGATGGAGGAATGTAGGAAGAAGAGCAGCGAATATTAGAGAAACAAAAGAAAAAATGAGAAACAGATGGAGAGAAAAAGTTGATAGGATTTTAATGATAGGAAAAACTTAATAGATGCAAAAATATAGGAAGAAAAAAGTTAAGAAAGAAGGAAAATTAGAGAAACAAAAGAAAGGAAGAGAAGAGAAGGAGGATAAGAAGATAATGAAAGAAGATAGAAGACTGGAGAAACAAAAGAAAATGGAGAAATAGAAGAAAAAGGTGAAAAAAGGAAGGTTTGGTGAGTTACTTAAAGTTCTTGATGGCTTGAGATAACTGGCCTTAATTTGCCTTACTGATTTAGAGAGAGAGAGAGAGAGAGAGAGAGAGAGAGAGAGCTGTAATCTATCTTAATATGGAGAAATTGACATATTCTCGTATTTATTTATTTATTTTTTTTTTTATTGTTTTCTTTTTTTTTTCTTTGTGTTCTTGTTTTCTATCCTTTCTTTCTTTTTTTTTCTATTTTTTTTCAATCTTTTTCTATCTTCATCTCATTTTCTTTCTTTTTTTTTCTATTTCTTTCAATCTGTTTTTTCTTTCAGTGTTTCCTATTCTATCTTTATTTCTTTTGTTTTCTTTTTCCTTCATTTTTTCTTTTCTTTCAATGTTCGTTTTCCATCTTTTTTCTTTCATTTTCTCTTTTCTTTCATTCTTTTTCTATTTCTTCTTTCATTGTTCTTCTTTTTCTATCTTCATTTGTTTTTCCTTCTCTCTTTCTTCATTCTTATTTTCTATTTCTTTCTTTCATTGTTCTTTTTCTATCTTCATCTGTTTTGCTCTCTTTTTTTTCCTCCCCTTCTTTCTTTTATCTTCATTATCTTGTCCTTCTTTCATTTCTCCTCCATTATTTCTTTTTCCTTATTTCTCTTCATTCTCCTTTTATTTTTATTCTATTTTTCTATTTTCATTTTTTATTCTTTCATTTCTTCCCATCTTCATTATTTTTTTTATTTTCCTTCATTTTTTTTCCCTTCATTTTTCTCATCTTTTCTTTCAATTTTCTTTTTCCTATCTTCATTTTTGTTTTTCCTTCTCTTTTTCCTTCCCATCTTTATTATCTTGTCTTTCTTTCATTTCTCCTTCAATATTTTCCTTTTTCCACCTTCAGTTCTCAATCAAAGCCACGCAAATGTTTATCTGGATTTCTGAAGCATAGAATTTTTCCAACTGACCCGTTCCCTTCCATCCCAGTCTGTCCTAGCCTGTCCCATCCTATCCCAGCCTGTTTCCTCCCATCCCAGCCTGTCCCATCCCATTCCAGCCTGTCTTGACGTATCTAGTCACAAAAAGCCGTCACGAGAGAGAGAGAGACTGTGTAGTGTGTTTGGGAGGGCAGTGTGTAGATGGAAGGAAGGAAAATGTGTTTGAAGGATAGCAGTGAAAATGAGAGGATGGAAAATTGTAGATAGATGGAATAAGAGTGTGTAGAGGGGAAGGAATAGATCGTGTGGTGATGGAAGGGGAAGATACTGAGGAAGATGTGTTCGGGAGAGGAGAAAGGGAGAGAACAGTATATAAGGAAGATAAGTTTGAGAGAGATAGTGAGGATGAGAGGAAGGAAAAGATAAATAGAAGAGAAAGGGAGAGAATACTATGAGGAAGATGTCTTTGAGAGATAGTGAAGATGAGAGGAAGGAAAAAGAGAGAGAAAACTATGAGAAAGGTTAGGTTAGGTTAGGTTAGGTTAGGTTTTGAAGTAAAATGGTGAAAGAAAATGAATAGAGGAATAACACAAAATATCAATAAAATGTTGAAGTGTGTTTACGTAAATAAGAAAATGAATAGATGGAGAAATGTTGATAAAAGCTGAATATTGTTTTAAAAGAAGATAGAGATGAAGAAAAATGAAGAAACAGAGGAATAACACACAAAATCAATAGAATGTTTAAGAATATGTACGTAAATGTTAATAAATAGATAGATAGATGAAGAAAGGTTGAAAAAAATGTTAATATTGTTTTAAAAATAAGATAGAGATGAAGGAAAAATGAAAAAACAGGAATAACACACAAAATCAATAGAATGTTTAAGAATATGTACGTAAATGTTAATAAAATAGATAGATAAATGAAGAAAGGTTGAAAAAAATGTTAATATTGTTTTAAAAGAAGATAGAGATGAAGAAAAATGAAAAACAGAGGAATAACACACAAAATCAATAGAATGTTTAAGAATATGTACGTAAATGTTAATAAAATAGATAGATAGATGAAGAAAGGTTGAAAAAAATGTTAATATTGTTTTAAAAAGAAGATAAAAACAGATGTTTAAGAATATGTACGTAAATGTTAAGAAAATAGATAGATAAATGAAGAAAATTTGAAAAAAAATGTTAGTTGTTTTAAAAGAAGATAGAAATGAAGGAAAAATGAAGAAATAGACAAAATTAATAGAATGTTTGTGTATTTAAGTAAATGTTAATAAAATAGGTAAATAAAGGATGTAAAAAGATGAATATTGTAAGAAAAATAGAGATGAAAGAAAATAAATTGTGAATGTTAAGCTTAGTTATGGAAATGTTAGGAAAATAGATGAAGGAAGGTTGAAAGGAAATCGGTGAACTAAAGTAAGCTTGGAATATTCAGCTTATGTAAATGTTAAGAAGAAAGCTTGAGGAAAATGAAGAGTGAATTAGAATAAGCTTGGAATATTAAGCTTGTTATGTAAATGTTAAGAAGAAAGCTTGAGGAAAATGAAGAGTGAATTAAAGTAAGCTTGGAATATTAAGTTTGTTATGTAAATGTTAAAAAGAAAGATTGAAAGAAAATGAAGGATGACTAACATAAGCTTGGAATATTAAGCTTGTAGTTAGGTAAATGTTAAGAAAAAAGGTTGAAAGAAAATGAAGGGTGACTAACATAAGCTTGGAGTATTAAGTTTGTTACGTAAATGTGAAGAAAGGTTGAAAGAAAATGGGTGACTAATATAAGCTTGGAATATTAAGCTTGTTATTGATGTTAAAAGCTTGAAAGAAAATGAAGGGTGAACTAACATAAGCTTGGAATAATAAGCCTAGTTATGTAAAATGTGAAGATAGACTGGGACTGAGCGGAGGTGCAATAGAGTTCGGTGAAAAATGCCATTAATTGTTACCACCGCTACAGCTTTACGTAGGTCGCCCAGTTTGTACGTTATTTCTTAGCCAAAACCCGAATGTAAATAGATGCACTCACAGTTTAATGCAATATATTTTTAGACACACATATATACACACATACTTATACATAGGCTAAATAAATACATACATACATACACCTTTTTTTTTTTTTTTATTTATTTATGTTTTCCTGCTAACGGGACGCTTACCAAGAACAACAAAATATTCCACTCAAACTAAGCTTCCTAAAGACATACATACATACATACATACATACATACATACATACATACAGGTCTTAAGGATTATATAGTTAATTCACACTTTTTTTTTTTTTTTTTTTTTTTTAGTTTAATATTTGAGGACATTTTTGTGTTTATTTGATTTAGAGAGTTTTTCTTGTCTTAGTGTTTGTTTTTGTTAGCCTCTCTCTCTCTCTCTCTCTCTCTCTCTCTCTCTCTCTCTCTCTCTCTCTCTCTCTCTCTCTCTCTCTCTCTCTCTCTCTCTCTCTCTCTGTAAAAGGTTGTGTTATTAAGATAGGAAGTGTTTTTATCTTTCTTTCTTTACTGTCTTTGCTATTATTGTGTTCTTGTGTTTGTGTTCTTTCCCGGCAGTATTAGTTACACACACACACACACACACACACACACACACACACACACACACACACACACACACACACACACACACACACACACGTTGTTAATCCAGTGTTAAATTTCTGGTATTAAAAAAGAAATGAATAGTTTTGCCAATAAAATAATGCTTGATATTGTGTTGTTCTTACTCTTTTGTGAGAGAGAGAGAGAGAGAGAGAGAGAGAGAGAGACATGTGTTGATGGCAAAGAACAAGAGTGGTTTAGAGAACGTAATGCTTTGAATGATATCTTTGAAACACTGCATTCAAACAGTGTAGAACATTTTTTTTTTAGAAGAACGAAAGGTAATAAAAAATCTTAATTTTTTTTTTCTAGGATTAGTGACAAGTTTTGGTAGTGTTTTTAAAAGAAACGAAAGAAATGTTGATATAAGGATTTCTCAATTTATGCAAGAGATATGTTCCTGAAGGGATCGCATAATGTGAAAATCGCACAAAGTGAACATGATTATTGAACTAAATTGTATACTGTTTGAGGTGAGGTTCCACTGTGTATATATATATATATATATATATATATATATATATATATATATATATATATATATATATATATATATATATATATATATATATTCCCCATAGCAGTCAATGTAAAGTAGATTGATCTGTTCCTGAGCCACAGCTGCATCTGAGAGAGCGAGTGAGTGAGTCATGAAGCAGCCTGAGGTCCCTGCACCATGTGTCCTCTAACAAACACTGGAGTGCACCTTCATTTTCTTGGCATTGTGTTATTCTAAATAATCCGCATAATTTATAAACTTTTCTAGGTTTTTTACCTCGTGTTATTTCAAAATCGCATAATCTGAACACGGATAAATTGAGAAATACCTGTATTATTGAGTTTTGTATATGAAGGAAGAAAAAAATATATATAATGAGATATACACTCAAACAGTAAAGGTATTAATGCTAAGAATTACACCATTTATGTGCTATTAATCTATTGAACCAACCTTCTCTAACCTAACATGATTTGATAAAGGCGTAAGCAAGCAAACCTAACCTAACCTAACATAGTGTAACATAGCATAACATAACATATAATATAACAAGACGTAATAATAACATCAACTGTCCACGGTCAGAGTGTAGGTTGGGCTTCCTCACTCGGGGCAACGGCTTCCTAGCAGGTGGGCTTTCAGATAGGAGGTGCCACAAAAAGTATCCCCCTCAGCCCAGAAATTCCTGTCAAAACCCACATGGTAGAAAAAGAAAAAAAAAAAAAAAAAAAACAGCACTCGAACAAGAACAAATGAAAGGTTATAAGATTCAAAGACCAATTTCTTCTTTGTGAATGAAAATTTATTGTATATATTTTGTTTTTATCAGCCAAGATTTATTTATACAATTTCAAAACAGTGGCAGGAAATTTATTAAATGCAGTGTGTGTGTGTGTGTGTGTGTGTGTGTGTGTGTGTGTGTGTGTGTGTGAAAATTGTAGAAAGATAGCAAAAAATATTAAATGCATGTTTTTTTTTGTTTATAAATGTGTGTGTGTGTGTGTGTGTATGTGAAAATTGTAGAAAGATAGCAAAAAATATTAAATGCATGTTTTTTTTTTTTGTTTATAAATGTGTGTGTGTGTGTGTGTGTGTGTGTGTGTGTGCGTGTGTGTGAAAAGCACAAATCACATAGCAACCAATTAAACGAACAAAGAATATATTTAACACACTTATCTCTCTCTCTTTCTCTGAAGTTAACACCACAAACACCATTTGGAAACCTGCCTGCCCTTTTCCCCCTCCCCCCCCCCATTGCCTTCCCCACGTGACACACCAGCGACACAGCGGACACATTGAGTGTTTTGAAGGCTATAGTGGGAATTATTTGTGTTTTCAAGGTCACAGTGTAAATTATTGGGATTTAGAAAGATTTTTGAAGGTCGTAGTAGAAGTTAGTATTAATTATCTGGGTTTAGAAAGATTTTTGAAGGTCGTAGAAGTTAGTATTAATTATCTGGGTTTAGAAAGATTTTTAAAGGTTGTCGTAGAAGTTCCAAGTTTTTTTTTTTTTTTCAGGGTTATAGTGGAAGTTATTAGGGTTTTTAAAAGTTTTTGAAGTGGAGGTGAAAGTTACAGGTATTTTATTACGAAGGAAAATATAAACCTTTCTCAGTATATATATTTCCAAAGTAACATAATTGACTTCATTTATATAAGAGGGGAAACCCAACCAAGGGCACCAGGAAATATATATAAAAAAAAAAGGCGCACTTAGTTGGCAGCCCCCGCACAGGTCTGATAGTTAGCCAAAAGACAGGGACAGATAGATGTCTTGAAATGACTTAATCAATAGAGTTTTCAAGGGTATTTCAAAGGTTTTACAAGTTGCTAAGGATGTTTAAGGGTTGTAGGGGAGATAATTGAGTTTTTAAGGTTTTTTCAAGGTTGTAGTAGAAGTTATTGGGTTTTCAAAGGTTTTTCAGGGTTGTAGTAGAAGTTATTGGGTTTTTAAGGGTTTTCAAGATTTTTTAAGGTTGTAGTGGAAGTTATTTATGTTTTACAAGGTTTTAGTGGAAGTTATTGGAGTTTTCAAGGTTTGTAGTGGAAGTTATTGGAGTTTTCAAGGGTTATAGTAGAAATTATTGGTGCTTTTAAGAAGAGAATAAGATTAATACACAAACGAATGAAAAAATAAACCTCTCTCAACTCATTATAGTCCCTGAAGTAACAGACAGGTGACTTAATAGAGTTTGACATTAACTGCGCCGCTGATGTGACACCCAGAGGTAAGGAACATTATTGGAACCTCCCCTAACTTCACCTAACCTAGCCTAACCTCACCTAAACACACTACAGATGGCACGGTACATCACAGTATATTAATCTACTTACCTTATTATGTACTGTCCTGGGCACTGGCAACCCCCCTCTACCCCCCTACATTGCACTGCACCCCCACCCCTTCCCCTCCCACTATACACACCACTACATCCCCCCCCCCTTCTCTTAGCTTACTTCCTTTTATTCTACTTGGACGGGTCTGGTGGTTTTCTCTCTCTCTCTCTCTCTCTCTCTCTCTCTCTCTCTCTCTCTCTCTCTCTCTCTCCATAGCCTCTGTGGCCTCTTTGGTAAGAGCAAGACACATTGTTGTTATTTTTTTGTTTGTTTTTGTTTTTTGTTTCTAGTTTTTTTTTTTTTATTGTGTGGTTTCTCTCTCACTCGCTCGCTCTCTCGCTCTCTCTCTCTCTCTCTCTCTCTCTCTCTCTCTCTCTCTCTCTCTCTCTCTCTCTCTCTCTCTCTCTCTCTCTCTCTCTCTCTCTCTCTCTCTCTCTCTCTCTCTCTCTCTCTCTCTCTCTCTCTCTCTCTCTCTCTCTCTCTCTCTCTCTCTCTCTCTCTCTCTCTCTCTCTCTCTCTCTCTCTCTCTCTCTCTCTCTCTCTCTCGCTCTCTCTCTCTCTCTCTCTCTCTCTCTCTCTCTCTCTCTCTCTCTCTCTCTCTCTCTCTCTCTCTCTTGTCTCTCGCTCTCTCTCTCTCTCTCTCTCTCTCTCTCTCTCTCTCTCTCTCTCTCTCTCTCTCTCTCTCTCTCTCTCTCTCTCTCTCTGTCTCACATGACGATATAGTCCTTGTAAGCCTTGAGTGCCTTGAGTCCCTTCTTGAGGTGTTTGACTAGGTCCATTGGTTGAACGAGGATTGAAATGTCCCGCCCAACTGCGTTCAGACGGTCGGCTATTTCCATGTGCTGAGGAGAAAAAGAAAACGGTCTGCTTTTCTGTGCTGAGGAGAGAGAGATAGAAAACGGTCCGCTATTTCCTTGTACTGAGGAGAGAAAGGGTCATAGAAAACGTGGTGATTTTAATTTCTTCAGACTTCTTCTCAAGGGGAGGAAAAAAGTAAAAGGTTGGACTGTAAAGCCGGCCACACGTGCAGTTTTAAGTGACAGTTACAACTGTCAGTTGAAATTGCACATGTGTGGGTATCTCAGCATCTCAGTTCATCAGTTCAACACAACTGAACACTTAAACTGAGACAAATAAAATTTCAATATTTTGAACTGAAAGGATGAACTGAAGTGAGCGTGTGTGGGATTCAACTGTATAGTTCTCAGTGTAATTTGTGTTTAGCGTGGAGTGCAGTTGGTCGAGGTGAAGATGTCACGTAAACCAAACCAAGTGATTGTTGATTTCATTGCACTGTATCGATCTGAACCTTGTCTGTGGCAAGCTAAAAGTCAAGAATATCATGACCGCGCAAAGAAAGACGCTGCCTATGGCAAATTAGCAAAGAAGTTAGACTTCTCTGTCATAATGAAAATTAACTTTGAGATCTGCGTATCGCAAGGAGGAAAAGAAGTTTGAGGCATCACAGAAATCTGGAGCACCTACAGACAGCATCTACAAGCCGGTACTTGGTATTACGACCTGATTCAATTCCTACAAGATGAAGATACCCCGAGAGCGGCAAGATCGTACTGCTCGGAATCCATTGTGAAAACTGAAGGATTGAACTGTACGTGTGTGTGTGTGTGTGTGTGCATCTCAGTTTAAACTGACTGACGTAAATACAGTGAACAGGTATAACTGTCAGTTAAAACTGTGTGTGGCCGGCCTAAGAAGAGAAGTTAGTGAAAAGAAAGAGAAAATAGTACCATGGCTTGTGTCCATATTAACCCCTTCAGTACTGGGACACATTTTTACCTTGAGATTTGTGTACCATTAGACCATTTTATTGACATTAGGAAGGGTCTGTGGAGGTCACAACATTAATGACCACAGTCTTCACTATTTAAATACTCACATCAGTTTGTGAAGCTGTATCAAATCACCAAATAGTCACCACAAGGAATAGGAAAACGCGTCATGTTACTTAAGGGGTTAATTTTGGTTACTACTACTACTACCACAACTACTACTACTACTACTACTACTACTAAAATAACACCACCACGTCATTTTTAACATACACACACTCTCTCTCTCTCTCTCTCTCTCTCTCTCTCTCTCTCTCTCTCTCTCTCTCTCTCTCTCACCTTGAAGAAGAGGTTGAGCGGGCGGTGGTTTATCTCAGTGAGGACCCAGGAACACATCGATAAGGAGTCCACTGTTTGAGCTTTCGGGGGCACGCCATGGAGGGAAGCCAGCCCGCCAGGAACAATCTTAGGAAAGGTTAGGTTAGATTAGCTTGGTTTAAGTTAGGTTAGGTTAGGTTAGGTTAGGTTTTAATCCGCAAAATAGGAAGTAGGAAAGATGTAGAAAAGAAAGATTGATTTAGACAAAAGGGAACGGTGGTGGGGGGGGGGTGGAAACGAGCCTACCACAACAATCTTAAGGAAAGGTTAGGTTAGGTTCAGTTTGGTTTAGTTAAGTTTGTGTAAGAAAAGAAAATAGGAAACAGGGAAGAGATGTAGAGAAGAAAGAAGAGGAAAAACTTTGACGAGAGGGAAAGGATGGAAGAAGAAATATAAAAACAGATAAGAGACGTAGAAAAGAAGGAATTAATGAAGGAAAAAAATTGAGAGAAAATAGAAAGAGAGAGAAAGAGGGAAGAATATTAAACTGATGAGATGAAGAAAGAAAAGAAATAAGGGAAAGGAAAAAAAGATAGACAATAGATAGATAGACAGAGAGAGAGAGAGAGAGAGAGAAGGCAAGAAAGTAATATAGCCTAACCTAACCATAAGGGTCATTACCTCCTTTATTTCTGCTGTATTTCCCTCCCTAATGACTCCCAGCGGCTGTCCTTCCGTCTCCCTCTTCAGTGCAAACACTCGGCCATGAGGAACACGTCGAATTATAAACTCAATCTGTGGAAAAGAGGAAAAGATAAGAAAAATGGTAGTTTGTTGGTTTAAAGTGAAAAAAAGTGTTGTTATTATTATTATTATTATTATTTATTTTTTTTTTTTCTGTTTTTGTTTTAATTGTCGGTTTCAAAATTTATATTAATGGAACCTTTTTATTTATTTATTTTTAGGCTTGTAGTCTTTGTCATAGATTTTGATATCATATTTTTGTGTTTCTTCTTCTTTTCTTCTTTTCCTCCTCGTTCTCCTTCTCTTTTTTTTTTTTTTCTTCTTCTTCTTCTTATTATTATTATTATTATTATTATTATTATTATTATATTTCCTTTTCTTCTTTTTCTTGTTTTTCATTGTTATTGTTCTTATCATTCTTCTTCTTATTAGGCTGTTATCATTATTATTAGGCTATCATCATCATCATCATCATCACTACTACCACACACACACACACACACACACACACACACACACACACACACACACACACACACACACATCACTATTTTAGCCCCCAAACACAGCAACAAACACTCACAAACTTTAAAACCAACAAAACTGGCGACAAAAACTCTACGCATCACAATTCACAGAAAAAAAAGATAAATAAATTAATAAAAGTCAACAAATGAACGCTAGAAAATAAAATAAGAAAATAGAAAAAATGAAAACTCAGCAAAAAAAAAAAAAGTAGGCAAATACAAGAAAATAAAATAAAAAATAGAAAATAGTTGTCAAATACGAATAAAAAATCAAAATAGAAAAAAAAAAAAAATCCCGCTTTTATTTAGGTTCGAATCCCTTCCCGCCAACCCGCCATTAGCCTGTCTTTTGGCGCCACGAGACACTCTCCTCTATTTCTGCCATTATTAGTGACCTTTGACCTTGTGTGACCTTAAGAGCAAGATGTAGGTCAACAGAAAGGTCACAGGCAGCAACAGGGGTCATTATAGTGCTAAGGAAACAACGGAAACTAGGAAAATTGTGAGTATTTGTAGAGAGAGAGAGAGAGAGAGTGGTTGAGTGGCGGACAAAATTTGAGTTTTTTTTGTTTATTGAGGAAAAAAAAACGTGTAATTTGTTTTCCTTGTTTAAATTTTTATATTGTTTATTTATTTGTTTATTTTCTTTTTCTTTTTTTTTCGTTTTCGTTTATGTTGGGAATTGCTCTCTCTCTCTCTCTCTCTCTCTCTCTCTCTCTCTCTCTCTCTCTCTCTCTCTCTCTCTCTCTCTCTCTCTCTCTCTCTCTCTCTCTCTCTCTCTCTCTCTCTCTCTCTCTCTCTCTCTCTCTCTCTCTCTCTCTCTCTCTCTCTCTCTCTCTCTCTCTCTCTCTCTCTCTCTCTCTCTCTCTCTCTCTCTCTCTCTCTCTCTCTCTCTCTCTCTCTCTCTCTCTCTCTCTCTCTCTCTTACCATGGCACTGGGTTCGTTCTTGATGATGGTGTTGACCTCCGAGGCGGTGTTGACCTGCACGCCACACACACTGACCAGCCTGTCGCCGATGTGGAAGGTGTTGTGCAGGTACGGGTGTTCTCGCTGCTTCCACCCCGCCACGTACACCTGCAGGGGAGGGGGTGGTGGTGGTGGTGGTGATGGTGATGATGATGGTTTGGTGTTACTGCTACTGCTACTACTACTTTTTTCTTGTTCTACTTCTTCTACTTATACTTTTACTACTGCTACTATCTCTAGAACTACTACTACTACTACTACTACTACTACTACTACTACTACTACTACTTCTACTACTACTACTACTGCTACTACTACAACACACACACACACACACACACACACACACACACACACACACACACACACACACATTTTTAAAAACCACAATATATCAATCAATCTCTCAATATTACGTCTCCTACACACACACACACACACACACACACACACACACACACACACACACACACACACACACACACACACAGTACTCACATGATCAAACACGTTGACAAAGGCGACAGTATGACAGCAATCTTTCTTTCTCAATGTCAACCTCACCCCAGCCTGGTGCGCGATCTCCCTCTGCAGTCTTATCACCTGCTGTTCTCTTAGGCTCATTAACCTGCCATCCTGCCCCACCTGGTACTGGCTCTGCTGCTGCTGCTGTGTGCTTGTTCCTCCTCCTCCTCCTCCTCCTCCTCCTCCACCACCACCACCTCCTGCTCCTCCTCCACTTCCTCCTCCACTTCCTCCTCCTCCAGTCGCTCCGCCCTGTTAGATTAAAGTGTTTTGTTTTAGTGTGTTTTTGGTGATGGACAGAATAGCGGTGAGTGATTAAGAGTACTGGTTAACTAGGCAGAACAGTGGTGAGTGACGGAATACTGGTTTACTCTTAGGGAGGTGGACAGAATAGTGGTGAGTGACTGAGAATACTGGTTAACTCTTGCACTATAAAGATGGACAGAATAATGATGAAAGACTGACAACACTAGTGAACTCTTGCACTAGGGAGAGGGACAGAATACCACCACAAGCAAGCACCAGCAGTAGACACCACACACATACCTGATGAGGCCTTGGCGTGATAGCAGGACCTACAGAGGCAGCACGGCGAGCATTATCCCTCCTGCCAGACCGCCTATGCTCCGACCGACGCCGAAGAAGGCCTGTCTGTGGCGCTTGAGGGGCAGTAGGAGGCACCTCACTAGTCGCTAGGAATAGTGGCTCATAGGAACTCTCAACATCCACACCGCCACTCCATCCTACAGCACCGTATCCTACACCGTATCCTCTTTGCGCTGGTGGTAATGGCGGTCGACCAACACCACCTACACCACCACTAGCACCACCACCACCAACACCTAAAGAGTTTCCAATACCTATTCGTAGCGTGTTTGGGTCAGGGTATAGTTCAGTAGGGGTGTCTGGCTCCACGGGGGTGTCTGGGGTGTGGGGTGTGGCTGGGGTGTGAGGGGCGCCGTACAGCTGTGAGGAGGCCATGCTACCGCTGGATTCCAAGGCTGCTCCAACGGTGTCGAAGTTGAAGACAGAGGTGGAAGGCGAGGGAACGTTTATCACTGTCACGTGTTGTTGTTGCTGTTGTTGTTGTTGTTGTTGCTGTTGTTGTTGGTCGCGTGGTGCTGCCTGTTGGGGAAGTTTGTGGGTTAAGGTGGTGGTGGTGGTGTGTGTGTGACTACTGCTACTACTACTGCTGCTACTATTATTATTATTATTATTATTATTATTATTATTATTATTATTATTATTATTATTATTATTATTACTACTACTACTACTACTACTACTACTACTACTACTACTACTACTACTACTACTACTACTATTACTACTACTACTACTACTACTACTACTACTACTACTACTACTACTACTACTACTACTACTACTACTACTACTACTACTATTATTATTATTATTATTATTATTATTATTATTATTATTATTATTACTACTACTACTACTACTACTACTACTACTACTACTACTACTACTACTACTACTACTACTACTACTACTACTACTACTACTACTACTACCACCACCACCACACACACACACACACACACACACACACACACACACCTGGGGTCCTGGGGGTGATCGCAGGTAGGTGAGTGATCCAGTACTGCTTGCTGGGGTGGTGGGCGAGCTGGGCAGGGATGCGCGGAACGAAGACCTCCTGCCGTGAAGTAGTTACGTTAGGTTAGATTGGGTTGGGTTAGATTGAGTTAGGTTAGGTTGGGTTAGAATAGGTTAGGTTGAAAATAAAGCTAGGTTAGGTTAAGTTAGCTTCCCTGCAGAGAGTATTTAGGAAAATATTTAAGGATACGTGAATAAATAGATTAGGTTGGAATATTAATTAGTTAGGTTAGGTTAGGAGTGTTTTGTTTTAGTTAAGTTAGGGGAAAAATAGGAATAGCTAGGTTAGATAGAGGTTAGCTTAGTTTTGGGTTAAGTTAGAATAGATTAAATTAGATAATGACTAAGAGGGGTGTCGGGTGAGAGAGGGGGTGACTTAGTGAGGGAGGAAAGTTAGATCTCAGGTTATGCTAAATTAGGTTAAGTCAAATGAGAGTATAACTAGTAAGGTTAGGTTAGGTTAGGTCAAATCAGATTATAACAAGATATCAGTTTTCCGGGTGACGGGGTGAAGGGGGGTGACTTACCTATTGAGTGGGGGGTAGTCAGGCCGCACGTAAGTCACCACGGAGGATGGGGAGGTGTTGGGGTCAGAGGAATGGCCAGAGGAGACTGAGTTCAGACTGTGCATGGAGGAAAGCGCAGGGAGGGTGATGCTGCCGGCGGGACTCACACCAAGCCGCAGGGAGTGCAGGCTGGACACCTCCTCTGTGGGGGTGAAGGGGTGAGGGGTGATGTGTAGGGGTGTAAGATGGAATGGTAAGATGTGTTTTTGTTATTCTCTCTCTCTCTCTCTCTCTCTCTCTCTCTCTCTCTCTCTCTCTCTCTCTCTCTCTCTCTCTCTCTCTCTCTCTCTCTCTCTCTCTCTCACCTCTGAACTCCATAGCGTGGGGGGGAAACTGGAAGGCGGTGGGGGTCGGCGGGAGGGGGCTGGCGGGGTTCCGGAGCATAGGGGAGCGCAGACCCCCCTCCGGCTCCCTGCTGTAGAGGTTGTCCTTCGGGGTGAGCACGCCAAGCTCCCGCAGGCGACTTCCTAGGGCATCTATCCATTCCAGCATCTGTTCCCTGTGGGGTGAAGGGGTGACGGTGGGGTGATGTGGGGTGAGCTAGGGGGATGGGGTGGGCTGGGGTGATGTGGGGTGGGCTGGGGTGACGTGGAGTGAAGTGGAGGTGATGGTGGAATGAGGTGGGGGGGTGAGTGACAATGGGATGGGGTGATATGGGGTGATAGGGTGAAATAGGGTGAGGTTTAGTTAGGTTAGGTTAGGTTAGGTTGGGGTGAGAACACACACACACACACACACACACACACACACACACACACACACACACACACACACACACACACACACACGTACCTGCTCTGCGCGCCCAATTTGATAACTTCCCCTTCTAAGGTAATAGCAAACACATGTTCATTGTCCTCGTGCACACGTATGGAGGGGGACACGTGCAGGCAGCGGGCGAGGGAGGTGCGCTGGAGTGGGTTGTGACTGAAGGCTGAGCGGCGGTTCTCGTAAAACTCCAGCCAGCCTTCTGTCTCATCGTGCACGCAGAAAGACACCCACACTTTTTCACCCTTAGCTGGCTGTCACGGGAGAGAGAGAGAGAGGGGGGTATATTAAGATTTTTGCACCTGTATTAAAAAAACAAACGTAACCTAACCTTGTCTTACCTACTTTTAAGACAGTTTAATTGAAGTACTACGAGTTTTTAACATTTCTGCATTATTAACAGGAGAAACAATAAGTGACGTGGGTTTTTAAGGGTGTTTTTGTGGTTCTAGTGACAGATTAACAACATTTCTGCATTATTAACAGGAGAAACAATAAGTGACGTGGGTTTTTAAGGGTGTTTTTGTGGTTCTAGTGACAGATTAACAACATTTCTGCATTATTAACAGGAGAAACAATAAGTGACGTGGGTTTTTAAGGGTGTTTTTGTGGTTCTAGTGACAGATTAACAACATTTCTGCATCATTAACAGGAGAAACAATAAGTGACGTGGGTTTTTAAGGGTGTTTTTGTGGTTGTAGTGACAGATTAACAACATTTCTGCATTATTAACAGGAGAAACAATAAGTGACGTGGGTTTTTAAGGGTGTTTTTGTGGTTCTAGTGACAGATTAACAACATTTCTGCAACAAAACGTGACGTGGGTTTTTAAGGGTGTTTTTTGTGGTTCTAGTGACAGATTAACAACATTTCTGCATCATTAACAGGAGAAACAATAAGTGACGTGGGTTTTTAAAGTTTTGGTGACAGATTAACATTTGCACATTATTAACAGGAGAAACATTCATGAGAACTTTGAGAAATAAACTTGAGAGAAAAAAATAATAGAAGTAGAGAAAAGAATAATAGTTATTATTGTTATTGTTGTTGTTGTTACCTTAGTGAAGGGCGCCATGACAGACAACCTCCTTTCTTGGCTTGGCATTCTCTTGAGCCAGCCATTTTTGTGAACCTCCCTGGTGCCTCCACTCCCGCCACCCTCTGGAAAATAAGTCACAGGGGCGATTAGGATAAATTAGATTAGGTTAGATAAAATAAGGATAGGGTAACTTAGATTAGGCTAGGTTAGGATAGGTAAAGATAGGTTAGGATAGGTTTGGTTAGGCTAGGATAGGTTAGGATAGGCTAGGATAAATTAGGTTAGCTTAAGTTAGGTTAGGTTGAATTAGGTCAGATTGGGATAGGTTAGGTCAGGTCAGGTCATGGAGGAGGTGTGAGGTGGAGTGAGATTAACATAAGAGGGGGTGTGTTGGGGTGTAGTGTGTGTTAGGAAACTGAGAGAGGGGAAGGGGCAGTGTCTGGGGGGATGTCATGGTCCAAGGGATGTGTTTTGAAGTTCACTAAAGGGTGATGAGATAGGGGTCAGTTAATAAGGAGAAAGGATCATTATTATCATCATTATTATTATTATTATTATTATTATTATTATGACAATATCTATGGTTTTCGACAATAATTTCCGTGAGAACCAGGACGTGTTTTCATGTTTTGGTGACTGTTTGGTGATTTTCTACAGCTTCAGAAACTCATGTGGGGGATTAAAATAGTGAAGACTGTGGCCATTAATCTTCTGCCCTCCATAGACCCTTCCTAATGTCAATAAAATGGTCTAATGGCACCCAAAACTTATGGTAAAAATGTGTCCCAGTACTGAAGGAGTTAAAATAGTGAAGACTGCGGCCATTAATCTTCTGCCCTCCATAGACCCTTCCTAATGTCAATAAAATGGTCTAATGGTACACAAAACTCATGGTAAAAATGTGTCCCAGTACTGAAGGGGTTAAAATAGTGAAGACTGTGGCCATTAATCTTGTGCCCTCCATAGACCCTTCCTAATGTCAATAAAATGGTCTAATGGTACACAAATCTCAAGGTAAAATGTGTCCCAGTACTGAAGGGGTTAAAATAGTGAAGACTGTGGCCATTAATCTTCTGCCTCCATAGACCCTTCCTAATGTCAATAAATGGTCTAATGGTACACAAATCTCAAGGTAAAATGTGTCCCAGTACTGAAGGGGTTAAAATAGTGAAGACTGTGGCCATTAATCTTCTGCCCTCCATAGACCCTTCCTAATGTCAATAAAATGGTCTAATGGTACACAAATCTCAAGGTAAAATGTGTCCCAGTACTGAAGGGGTTAAAATAGTGAAGACTGTGGCCATTAATCTTGTGCCCTCCATAGACCCTTCCTAATGTCAATAAAATGGTCTAATGGTACACAAATCTCAAGGTAAAAATGTGTCCCAGTACTGAAGGGGTTAAAATAGTGAAGACTGTGGCCATTAATCTTGTGCCCTCCATAGACCCTTCCTAATGTCAATAAAATGGTCTAATGGTACACAAATCTCAAGGTAAAAATGTGTCCCAGTACTGAAGGGGTTAAAATAGTGAAGACTGTGGCCATTAATCTTGTGCCTCCATAGACCCTTCCTAATGTCAATAAAATGGTCTAATGGTACACAAATCTCAAGGTAAAAATGTGTCCCAGTACTGAAGGGGTTAAAATAGTGAAGACTGCGGCCATTAATCTTGTGCCCTCCATAGATCCTTCCTAATGTCAATAAAATGGTCTAATGGTACACAAAACTCATGGCAAAAATGCGTCCTAGTGTGTGGTGTGAATGAAGGCGTGTGCTGAAGGTGACATTGGTGTTACATTAAGACTAACATGGATGGAAAGGCGATTAACAAGAAGAAAAAAGGAAAAATCATCGCAAGTGTTACTGAAGGAAGAAAAGAAGAGGATAGACATGACAGGAAGAAAAGGGAAAGTTACCGCGCGTGTTATTGAAGGAAGAAAAAGGGAAAGTTACCGCTCGTGTTATTGAAGGAAGGAAAAGTTACCGTTCGTGTTATTGAAGGAAGGAAAAGTTACCGCTCGTGTTATTGAAGGAAGGAAAAGTTACCGCTCGTGTTATTGAAGGAAGGAAAAGTTACCGCTCGTGTTATTGAAGGAAGAAAAAGTTACCGCTCGTGTTATTGAAGGAAGAAAAAGTTACTGCTCGTGTTATTGAAGGAAGGAAAAGTTACCGCTCGTGTTATTGAAGGAAGGAAAAGTTACCGCTCGTGTTATTGAAGGAAGGAAAAGTTACCGCGCGTGTTATTGAAGGAAGAAAAAGTTACCGCTCGTGTTATTGAAGGAAAAAAAAGTTACCGCTCGTGTTATTGAAGGAAGAAAAAGGGAAAGTTACCGCGCGTGTTATTGAAGGAAGAAAAAGTTACCGCTCGTGTTATTGAAGGAAGAAAAAGTTACCGCTCGTGTTATTGAAGGAAGGAAAAGTTACCGCTCGTGTTATTGAAGGAAGGAAAAGTTACCGCTCGTGTTATTGAAGGAAGAAAAAGTTACCGCTCGTGTTATTGAAGGAAGAAAAAGTTACCGCTCGTGTTATTGATGGAAGGAAAAGTTACCGCTCGTGTTATTGAAGGAAGGGAAAGTTACCGCGCGTGTTATTGAAGGAAGGAAAAGTTACCGCTCGTGTTATTGAAGGAAGGAAAAGTTACCGCTCGTGTTATTGAAGGAAGAAAAAGTTACCGCTCGTGTTATTGAAGGAAGGAAAAGTTACCGCTCGTGTTATTGAAGGAAGAAAAAGTTACCGCTCGTGTTATTGAAGGAAGAAGAAAAAGTTACCGCTCGTGTTATTGATGGAAGGAAAAGTTACCGCTCGTGTTATTGAAGGAAGAAAAGTTACCGCTCGTGTTATTGAAGGAAGGAAAAGTTACCGCTCGTGTTATTGATGGAAGAAAAAGTTACCGCTCGTGTTATTGAAGGAAGAAAAAGTTACCGCTCGTGTTATTGAAGGAAGGAAAAGTTACCGCTCGTGTTATTGAAGGAAGGAAAAGTTACCGCTCGTGTTATTGAAGGAAGAAAAAGTTACCGCGCGTGTTATTGAAGGAAGAAGAAAAAGTTACCGCTCGTGTTATTGAAGGAAGAAAAAGTTACCGCTCGTGTTATTGAAGGAAGGAAAAGTTACAGCTCGTGTTATTGAAGGAAGGAAAAGTTACCGCTCGTGTTATTAAAGGAAGGAAAAGTTACCGCTCGTGTTATTGAAGGAAGGAAAAGTTACCGCGCGTGTTATTGAAGGAAAAAAAAGTTACCGCTCGTGTTATTGAAGGAAGAAATAAAGAAAACGATACATATGACAGGAAAAAAACCGAGAAAAAAAAAAATATCGCCATTATTATCGAAGGAAGAAAAGAAAAAGATACGCATTACAGGAAGAAAAAGAAAAGTTATGGCACGTGTTATTGAAGGAAGAAAAGGAGAAAAAGATAGACATAACAGAGGAAGAAAAAAAGAAAGAAAAATTATCGCTTGTCTTATTGAAGGAAGAAAGAAAAAATAGAATGAGAAAAGAAAATAGAGAGGAGAGAGAGAATGGGAAAGAAAAGAAGAATAAGAAGGAAAAGAAAGGAGGAATAGTCGTGTTATTGAAGAAAGAAAGAGAAAAGTAGAATGAGAGGAGAGAGAGAGAGAGAAAATGGGAGACAAAGAAGAATAAGAAAGAAAGGAAAGGAAGAGTAGTGTTATTGAAGGAAAATAGTCGTGTTATTGAAGAATCGTGTTACTGAAGAAAGAATGAGAAAAGTAGAAGAAAAGAAAATAGAGAAGAGAAAAGAAGGAATGGGAAAGAAAGAAGAATAAGAAAGAAAACAAAGAAGGAATAGAAAACAAGGAAAAATCACTCACTCATTTTGGTGGGGTGTCACTGGGCTGGGGTGAAGAGGCAGTGTTTAGGGCTGTGATGGTCTAGTAGGGGTGTGTTTGGGGTGTCATGATGGAAGTGGGGTGAGTTTCAAAGTATCACTAAAAGGGGTGAGGTAGGCGAAGGTTAACTTGAAGGAAGGGGTGAGTTGGGGTGTATCACTAGGAGCATTATGGGAAAAGAGGCAATATTTGGAGGAGAGAGGGGTGAAGTACAGAGAAGTTAACATGGAGGAGGAGGAGGAGTGACTGTTGGGGTGTGTCACTAGGCTGGGGTGAAGAGGCAGTGTTTAGGGGTGTCATGGTCTAGTAGGGGTGTCATGATGGAAGTGGGGTGAGTTAAAGAAT
>NC_059255.1:6407747-6410247 GCF_017591435.1 Portunus trituberculatus | reverse complement strand
GATGGAAATAGTGATGGATAGATGGAAATAGTGATGGATAGATGGAAATAGTGATAGATAAATAGTGATAGATAGATGGAAATAGTGATAGATAGATGGAAATAGTGATAGATAGATGGAAATAGTGATAGATAGATGGAAATAGTGATAGATAGATGGAAATAGTGATAGATAGATGGAAATAGTGATGGATGGAAATAGTGATAGATAGATGGAAATAGTGATAGATAGATGGAAATAGTGATAGATAGATGGAAATAGTGATAGATAGATGGAAATAGTGATAGATAGATGGAAATAGTGATAGATAGATGGAAATAGTGATATAGATGGAAATAGTGATAGATAGATGGAAATAGTGATAGATAGATGGAAATAGTGATAGATAGATGGAAATAGTGATAGATGATGGATAGATAGTGATAGATAGATGGAAATAGTGATAGATAGATGGAAATAGTGATAGATAGATGGAAATAGTGATAGATAGATGGAAATAGTGATAGATAGATGGAAATAGTGATAGATAGATGGAAATAGTGATAGATAGATGGAAATAGTGATAGATAGATGGAAATAGTGATAGATAGATGGAAATAGTGATAGATAGATGGAAATAGTGATAGATAGATGGAAATAGTGATAGATAGATGGAAATAGTGATGGATAGATGGAAATAGTGATAGATAGATGGAAATAGTGATAGATAGATGGAAATAGTGATAGATAGATGGAAATAGTGATAGATAGATGGAAATAGTGATGGATAGATGGAAATAGTGATGGATGGATAGATAAATAGTGATAGATAGATGGAAATAGTGATAGATAGATGGAAATAGTGATAGATAGATGGAAATAGTGATAGATAGATGGAAATAGTGATAGATAGATGGAAATAGTGATAGATAGATGGAAATAGTGATAGATAGATGGAAATAGTGATAGATAGATGGAAATAGTGATAGATAGATGGAAATAGTGATAGATAGATGGAAATAGTGATAGATAGATGGAAATAGTGATAGATAGATGGAAATAGTGATAGATAGATGGAAATAGTGATAGATAGATGGAAATAGTGATAGATAGATGGAAATAGTGATAGATAGATGGAAATAGTGATAGATAGATGGAAATAGTGATAGATAGATGGAAATAGTGATAGATAGATGGAAATAGTGATATAGATGGAAATAGATGGAAATAGTGATAGATAGATGGAAATAGTGATAGATAGATGGAAATAGTGATAGATAGATGGAAATAGTGATAGATAGATGGAAATAGTGATAGATAGATGGAAATAGTGATAGATAGATGGAAATAGTGATAGATAGATGGAAATAGTGATAGATAGATGGAAATAGTGATAGATGGAAATAGTGATGGATAGATGGAAATAGTGATGGATAGATGGAAATAGTGATAGATGGAAATAGTGATAGATAGATGGAAATAGTGATAGATGGAAATAGTGATAGATAGATGGAAATAGTGATAGATAGATAGAAATAGTGATAGATAGATGGAAATAGTGATAGATAGATGGAAATAGTGATAGATAGATGGAAATAGTGATAGATAGATGGAAATAGTGATAGATAGATGGAAATAGTGATAGATAGATGGAAATAGTGATAGATAGATGGAAATAGTGATAGATAGATGGAAATAGTGATAGATAGATGGAAATAGTGATAGATAGATGGAAATAGTGATAGATAGATGGAAATAGTGATAGATAGATGGAAATAGTGATAGATAGATGGAAATAGTGATAGATAGATGGAAATAGTGATAGATAGATGGAAATAGTGATAGATAGATGGAAATAGTGATAGATAGATGGAAATAGTGATAGATAGATGGAAATAGTGATAGATAGATGGAAATAGTGATAGATAGATGGAAATAGTGATAGATAGATGGAAATAGTGATAGATAGATGGAAATAGTGATGATAGATGGAAATAGTGATAGATAGATGGAAATAGTGATAGATAGATGATGGAAATAGTGATAGATAGATGGAAATAGTGATAGATAGATGGAAATAGTGATAGATGGAAATAGTGATAGATAGATGGAAATAGATGGAAATAGTGATAGATAGATGGAAATAGTGATAGATAGATGGAAATAGTGATAGATAGATGGAAATAGTGATAGATAGAAATAGTGATAGATAGATGGAAATAGTGATAGATAGATGGAAATAGTGATAGATAGATGGAAATAGTGATAGATAGATGGAAATAGTGATAGATAGATGGAAATAGTGATAGATAGATGGAAATAGTGATAGATAGATGGAAATAGTGATAGATAGATGGAAATAGTGATAGATAGATGGAAATAGTGATGGATAGATGGAAATAGTGATAGATAGATGGAAATAGTGATAGATAGATGGAAATAGTGATAGATAGATGGAAATAGTGATAGATAGATGGAAATAGTGATAGATAGATGGAAATAGTGATAGATAGATGGAAAT
>NC_059255.1:6390247-6395247 GCF_017591435.1 Portunus trituberculatus | reverse complement strand
CACCCATTGACTATCCAGCCCTGCCACGACCTCAAGGACACCACTATAGAGACGCTGGACAATAAGGAACGCGAGGATCTAGAAGGGAAGACGACGGAGGATGATGAAGAGAAAAATGACTCTGCAAAGGATTCAGTCAGTTCTGAGATCCTAGAAGCCCCGCAGTCCTTGTCCATTGACGGTGATGATGTGTCCTACAGTGAAGATAACAGCCTGGATAACAACACCTTCAATATTATCAACACCGAGGATTCACAGAGCCAGGAAGTGAGTGATATGACTAATGATGAGTCCCCGATGCATATCAACGAAAACGGGGATGTCAGTGGCGCCAAAGAAAATGTGAGTTTTAAAAGAGAGACTGATGAGGATTCCGATGAGGAGCTGTCTTGTTTGGAAGAAGAGGAGGAGGAAGAGGAGGTGGAGGAGGAGGAGGAGAGCGACGAGAGTGGTGATAGTGATGGAGGAGATGAAAGTGACGATGAGAGAGAATTTGATAACGAGTCTTTAGATGATGAAAAGAACTCAGACAGTGCTATATGCGTGACGGACACACTGCCACCTCTGGACCTCCCCGACCCACCGAAGGCCATCCCGCAGAGTGCCAAACAGAAAACGGAGAACACCAAGCCAGCATCACCACAGAAAACGCGACGCAGGTTAAGATCTGTGGGGAAAAAGGAGAATAGAGAGTTTACCATTGAAATCTACGAGTCAAGACGTAAACCGATTGACATACCAGTGAAGAAAAACACGGACACATCCCCAGGGAGCGACACACGGAGCCCAAGCAACCCTGTGGTATGCCAGCGCCCCGGGGACTGCTCTGGGCTCCCTGGTTCAAGCCTCGTCAGCCCAGGTTCCAGCCTCACCACCCCTGACTCTGCCGATAACACCCTAATCGTGTCTCTGGATATCAGTAATGCCACGATTAGAGAAGAGACAGATGAGAGTGACAGGTTTTCCCCGCTCAAGACGCCCAGTGATGGAGGACTTACACCTGGATGCAAGTCAGGTATTGTCACGTCTTTGCTTCAGTCTGCCCTTAAAACTGACGCGGCAAATTCACGTTTTCTTTTATTTACTTCAGTTTGTGTTGAAATTTTAAGGGAGGTAGTTCCGTTTTCTTTTGTTTTTCTTCGTTATTTATTTTTATTTATTTGGTCTATTTATTTATTTATTTATTTTTCTTCAGTCTGCCTTCAAACTGATGGGACAATTTCACGTTTTCTTTTGTTGGGAAATATTCGTGTGTTGGAAAGTGGTGTTTTTCTTGATTTCTGAACGAATTTCACTTAAAACACACTTCACTTTCACACGCAACACCACACAACACCACTTATCTCTCTCTTTCACACGCAACACCACACAACACCACTTATCTCTCTCTTTCACACGCAACACCACACAACATCACTTATCTCTCTCACACGCAACACCACACAACACCACAATCTCTTTCTCACACGCAACACCACACAACACCATAGAATCTCTCTTTTTCACACGCAACACCACACAACACCATAGATTCTCTCTCTCTTTCACATGCAACACCACAGAATCTCTTTCTTTCACACGCAACACCACAGAATCTCTCTTTCTCACATGCAACACCACACAACACCACAGAATCTCTCTTTCTCACACGCAACACCACACAACACCATAGAATCTCTCTTTTTCTCACACAACACCACGCAACACCATAGAATCTCTGTCTTTCACACGCAACACCACACAACACCATAGAATCTCTTTTTCACACGCAACACCACACAACACCATAGAATCTCTCTTTTTCACACGCAACACCATAGAATCTCTGTCTTTCACACGCAACACCACACAACACCACAGAATCTCTCTTTTTCACACGCAACACCATAGAATCTCTCTTTCACACGCAACACCACACAACACCACTTATCTCTCTTTCACACGCAACACCACACAACACCACTTATCTCTCTCTTTCACACGCAACACCACACAACACCACTTATCTCTCTTTCACACGCAACACCACGCAACACCATAGAATCTCTCTTTCACACGCAACACCACACAACACCATAGAATCTCTCTCTTTCACACGCAACACCACACAACACCATAGAATCTCTCTTTCACACGCAACACCACACAACACCATAGAATCTCTCTTTCACACGCAACACCACACAACACCATAGAATCTCTCTTTTTCACACGCAACACCACAACACCACACCACAGAATCTCTCTTTCACACGCAACACCACAACACCACAGATTCTCTCTTTTTCACACGCAACACCACACAACACCATAGAATCTCTCTTTCACACGCAACACCACACAACACCATAGAATCTCTCTTTTTCACACGCAACACCACGCAACACCATAGAATCTCTCTCTTTCACATGCAACACCACACAACACCACAGAATCTCTCTTTCACACGCAACACCATAGAATCTCTTTTCACACGCAACACCACAACACCACAGATTATCTCTCTTTCACATGCAACACCACACAACACCATAGAATCTCTCTTTTTCACACGCAACACCACACAACACCATAGAATCTCTCTTTTTCACACGCAACACCATAGAATCTCTCTTTTTCTCACGGAACACCACAGAATCTCTCTTTTTTCACACGCAACACCACACAACACCATAGAATCTTTGTCTTTCACATGCAACACCACAACACCACAGATTCTCTCTCTCTTTCACACGCAACACCACACAACACCACAGAATCTCTCTCTTCCACACGCAACACCACAGATTCTCTCTTTCACACGCAACACCACACAACACCACAGAATCTCTCTCTTTCACACACAACACCACACAACACCATAGAATCTCTCTTTCACACGCAACACCACACAACACCATAGAATCTCTTTTTCACACGCAACACCACACAACACCATAGAATCTCTCTCTTTCACACGCAACACCACACAACACCGTAGAATCTCTCTCTTTCACACGCAACATCACGCAACACCATAGAATCTCTCTTTTTCTCACGGAACACCACAGAATCTCTCTTTTTTCACACGCAACACCACAACACCACAGAATCTCTTTTTTCACACGCAACACCACAGATTCTCTCTCTCTCACACGCAACACCACGCAACACCACTTATCTTTCTCTCTTTCTTTTCCTTTCTTTTTTTTCCTTCTTTTTTCTAACTAATGTGTTTGTATTAAAATCTCTCTCTCTTGTATTTCTTATTTCTCACACAACACCACACAACACCATAGAATCTCTGTCTTTCACACGCAACACCACACAACACCATAGAATCTCTCTTTTTCTACAACACCGGAGATGGAAATTATTGTTGCTTTCTTATTTCACACAACACCACACAACACCATAGAATCTCTGTCTTTCACACGCAACACCACACAACACCATAGAATCTCTCTTTTTCTACAACACCGGAGATGGAAATTATTGTTGCTTTCTTATTTCACACGCAACACCACACAACACCATAGAATCTCTGTCTTTCACACGCAACACCACACAACACCATAGAATCTCTTTTCTACAACACCTGAGATGGAAATTATTGTTTTCTACAACACCGGAGATGGAAATTATTGTTGCTTTCTTATTTCACACGCAACACCACACAACACCATAGAATCTCTGTCTTTCACACGCAACACCACACAACACCATAGAATCTCTTTTTCTACAACACCTGAGATGGAAATTATTGTTTTCTACAACACCGGAGATGGAAATTATTGTTGCTATCTTATTTCACACGCAACACCACACAACACCATAGAATCTCTGTCTTTCACACGCAACACCACACAACACCATAGAATCTCTCTTTTTCTACAACACTGGAGTTGGAAATTATTGTTGCTTTCTTATTTCCCACGCAACACCACACAACACCATAGAATCTCTGTCTTTCACACGCAACACCACACAACACCATAGAATCTCTCTTTTTCTACAACACCGGAGATGGAAATTATTGTTGCTTTCTTATTTCACACGCAACACCACACAACACCATAGAATCTCTGTCTTTCACACGCAACACCACACAACACCATAGAATCTCTCTTTTTCTACAACACCGGAGATGGAAATTATTGCTGTTATTATTTCACACGCAACACCACACAACACCATAGAATCTCTGTCTTTCACACGCAACACCACACAACACCATAGAATCTCTCTTTTTCTACAACACTGGAGATGGAAATTATTGCTGTTATTATTTCACACGCAACACCACACAACACCATAGAATCTCTGTCTTTCACACGCAACACCACACAACACCATAGAATCTCTCTTTTTCTACAACACCGGAGATGGAAATTATTGTTGCTTTCTTATTTCACACGCAACACCACACAACACCATAGAATCTCTGTCTTTCACACGCAACACCACACAACACCATAGAATCTCTCTTTTTCTACAACACTGGAGATGGAAATTATTGTTTATTTTTTATTATTTCTGCATCTATTTCTATTTCTGGCTGGAGATGCTAAGAAATACTGGACACTTCTATTTTTACAACGCTGGAGATAGAAATAATCGTTTTTTTTTATTTCTAAGAATATATTGACATTTCCTATCGACTAATCTCTACAACACGGGAGATGGAAATTATTGTTTTTTTATTATTATTTCTACATTTATTTCTATTTCTGGCTGGAGATACTAAGAGATTCTGGACATTATTCTATTTCTACAACGCTGGAGATAGAAATAATCGTTTTTTTTTATTTCTAAGAATATATTGACATTTCCTATCGACTAATCTCTACAACACGGGAGATGGAAATTATCTAGTTTTTTATTATTTCTACATTTATTTGTATTTCTGGCTGGAGATGCTAAGAAATACTGTTCCTACACTCTCTATTCTCTTATTTCTACACCGCGGGAGATAGAAATTATTGTTATTTTAATTTCTAAGAGTATATTTCTGGCTGGAG
>NC_059255.1:6342747-6377747 GCF_017591435.1 Portunus trituberculatus | reverse complement strand
ATGTAACCTTTGTGTATATGTGTGTGTGTGTGTGTGTGTGTGTGTGTGTGTGTGTGTGTGTGTGTGTGTGTGTGTGTGTGTGTGTGTGTGTGCATGGCTTTTTGTCACACACTAAACACATGTGTCTCTGTGTGTCTGTCTGTGTGTCTGTCTGTGTCATTGTATCATCACTAACTGTGGGTGAGAGAGAGAGAGAGGGAGAGGGAGAGGGGTGAAGATGTAATAGGAGTACTAGATAGGAAGGGAATAGGGAGAAAGAATTAGTAAAGAGAGGAAGAAAGAAGAAATAACAAGAGAACCCACAGAAGAGGAAGAGAGAGAGAGAGAGAGAGAAGACAAAAAAGAAGAGGAAACAAAAGAAGAAGAGGAAGATGATGCAAAGAAGAAAGAGAGAAATGGGAAAAGGAAATAATTGAAGGAAAAACTAACACAGATGGAAGGAAGGAAAGGAAGAGAAGAAAAGAAAGAAATTGGAAGAAAAAACCAACACAAATAATGAAGGAAAGGAGGAAATAGAAGAGAAGAGGAAATAATTGAAAAAAAAACACAAAAAAAACTAACAAATAATGAAGGAAGGAATAAGAGACTAGCATTCCAAGGTTCCCAGCGGCCCCAGGCAAGCTTTATGGTTCCCGGAGTCAGTTATAGATGTATTTCCTAACATTTCTACTGCCACACACCCCCCTCCCCCTTGCATCTATCAGTACAATGCCCTCACAAATTCTAAAGAAAAAATGAAAAATATCAAGTCGTTTTACTCATTATGAACAAGTGATATTGTTAATTAAAGATTTGTCACTTGTTAGACACTAGATTTGTTTATTTATTTATTTTTTTATATAGGGAAGAGGGCCAACCAAGGGAAGAAAAATAGATTAAAAAAAAAACTGGCTGATTTGAGTGTTGGCTCTCTATAAATGTGTGTAGGTCAGTGTGAGGGAGGCACAATTTGTAAGTTTACCACATTGAGCCTGTGTGTGTCTGGTCTTGTCAGCAGCGGTCTTCAAAAATGCAGCTTCACAAATTTGTGTGTATCAAACTGTCAAAATTGGAAGAGCCTCTCGATAAGATGACAAATGAGTAGAAAAAAGCTTCACAAACGCGTGTATTGGGTATCCAAGCTCAAAATTCGCAGAGCCTCTCATGAAAAGAGCTTCACAAACGCGTGTATTGGGTATCCAAGCTCAAAATTCGCAGAGCCTCTCATGAAAAAAGCTTCACAAACGCGTGTATTGGGTATCCAAGCTCAAAATTCGCAGAGCCTCTCATGAAAAAAGCTTCATAAACGCGTGTATTGGGTATCCAAGCTCAAAATTCGCAGAGCCTCTCATGAAAAAACTTCACAAACGCTGTGTATCCAAGCTTAAAATTGAGAGCCTCTCATGAAAAAGCTTCACAAACGCGTGTATTGGGTATCCAAGCTCAAAATTCGCAGAGCCTCTCATGAAAAAAACTTCACAAACGCGTGTGTATCCAAGCTCAAAATTCGCAGAGCCTCTCATGAAAAAAGCTTCACAAACGCGTGTATTGGGTATCCAAGCTCAAAATTCGCAGAGCCTCTCATGAAAAAAACTTCACAAACGCGTGTGTATCCAAGCTTGAAATTCGCAGAGCCTCTCGTTAAAAAGACAAAGAGAAATTAATGCTTTTCCTAAGAGGTCACATACTTTAAAACAAGTGACAGCCTTGTAGAGATGCCCAGCCCACATTAAGAACCAATCAGTTAGAGGCGTTAGTGGCAGGTATGGGAACAGTAAGTTTGAGTGAGGGGTCCATTGGTGGTACTGGAGGGGGCCACACTGATGAGGCACACACTGTCACAGCAGCAGTGTGTGGAGTGACTCAGTGTGTCCTGTGTGGAAATCTTGCACCCTTGCTATCTGGGGCAAGCTTGGGGCCCTGAGCTGGTGTGCCTCTGGAATGCCTCTGCAAGAAGGAACTAACCAACAACAGCAACAATAACAGCAGTAACAACAATAACAACATAACTAACAACAACAACAACAGCAAGGCTAACAGCATAACACCAGATCAACAACATTAACAACAATAACAAGCTTAAAACACCAAAATACCAACAAAAACACCCATTAACACACTAAAAACACCCACAAACATATTCCAAACACTCAGAACACTCAAAATACCCCAAACACCCACAAACACACCCAAAACACCCACAAACACACTGAAACACCCACAAACACACCCACACCCAAACACACACACCTAAACACCCACAACACACACACAAACACACAAACACACCCACACAACACACACACACACCCACAAACACCCACAAACACACCAAAACACAAAACACACCCAAAACACCAAACACACACACCCAAAACACACAACACACACTAAAACACCCACAAACACACTAAAACACACCCTAAACACCACAAAAACACACCAAACACCCACAACACACACAAACACCACACCACACACCAAACACACACACAAACACACCACAAAACACCCAAAAACCCACAAAAACACCCAAAAAACACCCACTAACACACACACACAACCTGGCAACCATCACGTACCCTGCCACCTTACCACCCAGCCCCTCACCCTGCCACCCTGCCACCCTGCCACCCTGCGCAGCCCCGGGATGACGCAGCATGCCTCTCCCGACAGAATGCTCAACACTCCGAGCCCCCACAGCCCCCACAGCCCTGACAGCCCCACAGCAGCAGCAACAGCACGCACCTCACCCTTGCAGCCCCCAAGCCTCACCCTACATGAATCAGCCTCCTTCCTGCTGGAGAAAATGATGACTTCCGTTCCTGAATCTCTGAGGTAGGGTGTGACTAGGGTGCAGGGTGGTGGTAGTGTGTAGTGGTGGTGCTAGGGTGATTAGGGTGTAGAGGTGCTGGAACAGTGTGCAGGGTGACTTGGCTAGGGTGTAGAGGTGCTGGAACAGTGTGCAGGGTGACTTGGCTAGTGTAGAGGTGCTGGAACAGTGTGCAGGGTGACTTGGCTAGGTGTAGAGGTGCTGGAACAGTGTGCAGGGTGACTTGGCTAGGGTGTAGAGGTGCTGGAACAGTGTGCAGGGTGACTTGGCTAGGGTGTAGAGGTGCTGGAACAGTGTGCAGGGTGACTTGGCTAGGTGTAGAGGTGCTGGAACAGTGTGCAGGGTGACTTGGCTAGGTGTAGAGGTGCTGGAACAGTGTGCAGGGTGACTTGGCTAGGTGTAGAGGTGCTGGAACAGTGTGCAGGGTGACTTGGCTAGGGGTGTAGAGGTGCTGGAACAGTGTGCAGGGTGACTTGGCTAGGGTGTAGAGGTGCTGGAACAGTGTGCAGGGTGACTTGGCTAGGGTGTAGAGGTGCTGGAACAGTGTGCAGGGTGACTTGGCTAGGGTGTAGAGGTGCTGGAACAGTGTGCAGGGTGACTTGGCTAGGGTGCAGGGTGGTGGTAGTGTGTAGTGGTGGTGCTAGGGTGATTAGGGTGTAAAGGTGCTAGAACAGTGTGCAGGGTGACTTGGCTAGTAGTGTGTAGTGCTGCCAGGGTATCTAGGGTGACACAAAAACACTAGCTAGGGTGTAGAGGTGATAAAATAGTGTGTAGTGGTACAAGGGTGCTTAGGGTGTCTTGACTAGGGTGTGGCTAGGGTGTAGAGGTGCTAATATAGTGTGTAGTGCTGCCAGGGTGTGCAGGGTGGCCCAAAAACACTGCAGCTAGGGTGTAGAGATACTAGAACAGTGTGTCATTAGCATCAAAATTAGGGTGAAAGAATGCTAAAAATAGTCTTGATGTCCCCAAAGTGCTTAGGGTGACCTGGCTAGAGTGTAGGGTGACTCAAACAGTGTGCAGTGTGTTTAAAATAGTGTGTAGTGTGTTCCCAGGGTGACATAGACAACTAAACTAGGGTGAAAGGCTGGTAAAATACTATTAGTGTATTTCTAAGGTGTTTAGGGTGACTTGTATAGGTTACATTAGGTTAGTCTAGTGTTTTCAGGGTGTTCAGGGTGACTGCTAGGGTGTAGGGTGGCTAAAACAGTGTGTAGTGCTTCCTGGGTGCTAAGAGTGACTTGACTAGGGTGTAGGGTGTAGCTGGTGTGTTCTTGCTGCATAGGATGTGTGTGTGGCAGGGTCTAGGGTGACTGACAGGGTGTAGGATGACTGGCAAAGTGTAGGGTGAGTGTGGCAGGGTATAGGGTGAGTGTGGCAAGGTGTAGGGTGAGTGTGGCAGGATGTAGGGTGACTAGCAGAATGTAGGGTATGTGGCAGGGTGTAGGGTGACTAGCAGGATATAGGGTGTGCTGTAGCTGCCTAGGGTGTGTGGCAGGGTGTAGGGTGACTAGCAGGGTATAGGGTGTGCTGTAGCTGTCTAGGGTGTATGGCAGGGTGTAGGGTGTGTTGTAGCTGCCTAGGGTGTGTGGCAGGGTGTAGGGTGGTGTGTGTAGAGGCTGTAGTGGTGGTGTAGGGTGTTGATTGCTAAAACGCTGGTGTGTCGCTTGTGTTTTTCTGCGTTTTGGTGTGTGTGTGTGTGTGTGTGTGTGTGTGTGTGTTTGCTGGTACGCTTGGAAATTTCTCTGCGTTTGTGTGTTTTTTATGTGTTTTGTGTGTGTGTGTGCGTGTGCGTGTGTGCGCTTGTATGTGTGTGTATGCGTCACTATTTGCTACCATACAAACACACATACACTCATCTTAATTCTATGTGTATGTATATGTGCGTGTGTGTGTGTGTGTGTGTGTGTGAGAGAGTGAGTCTCACACACACACACACACACACAGGAAGCAGGGCAGCAAGAGTGAAGGCCGGGCATGCTGCAAGACTGAGAAGAAACCAACAGTAGCTGAAGTGACCGGCAGGAACAGAGGCGACAAGAGCAAGGTGAGACACAGACTGAGAGAGAGAGAGAGAGAGAGAGAGAGAGAGAGAGAGAGAGAGGCATCATATACTAGTTTTACCCTTTGTGTGTGTGTGTTTTGTGAGAGAGAGAGAGAGAGAGAGGCATCATATACTAGTTTTACCCTATGTGTGTGTGTGTTTGTGAGAGAGAGAGAGAGAGAGAGAGAGCATTATAATTAGAAAAGATACCAATATTAATCTTTTTATTTATTTCATCAACAAAGACAAAAAAAAAATTAACTTAAAAGATTTTCCAAGTAAACAAACAGTAAACAAAGTTATCTCAATGTAAACAAACTAAGAGAGAGAGAGAGAGAGAGGTGCACCTTAATCCTACCCTATGTGTGTGTGTGTGTGTGTTTCAGGCAATGGACAAGGTGGGGGAAGGCCGCAAACACAACAATACTGGCAACAACAGTCTGTGCGGCAGTAACCACACACTAGACATGAAGCAGAAGGTGCCAACACAGGACGCTGCCAAGGAGGAGAAGGTGAGGCACTAAAGGAGGAGGAGGAGGAGGAGGAAAAGGAAGAAGAAGAAGGAATATTTTAATCCCCTTCGGTACTATGACGCATTTCCATATTCATTGTGGTGACTATTTGGTGATTTTACACAGTTTCAGAAACTCATGTGGGGGGTTAAAATAGTGAGGACTGTGGCCATTAATCTTCTGTCCTCCATAGACCCTTCCTAATGTCAATAAAATGGTCTAATGGTACACAAATTTCAAGGTAAAATTGTGTCCCAGTACTGAAGATGTTAAAATAGTAAAGACTGTGGCCATTAATCTTCTGCCCTCCATACACCCTTCCTAATGTTAATAAAATGGTCTAATGGTGCACAAATCTTAAAGTAAAACTGTGTCCCAGTACTGAAGGGGTTAAAATAGTAAAGACTGTGGCCATTAATCTTCAGACCTCCATAGAACCTTCCTAATGTCAATAAAATGGTCTAATGGTACACAAAACTCACTATTTTAACCCCTTCAGTATTGAGACACATTTTTACCTTGAGATTTGTGTACCATTAGACCTTTTTATTGACATTAGAAGGCCAGAAGATTAATGACCACAGTCTTCACTTTTTCATCCCACACATGAGTTTCTGAAGCTGTATAGATAAACTGTTTGTATATAGATAAATAAACACTACTTTTACTCCAAGATAATGTGAGTGAGGCTGTATGTGTGTGTGATTAATTTATCTACCTGTGTGTGTGTGTGGTGGTTTCCCAGTCTTAGTAGATAGATAGATAAACAGTGTGTATATAGATAAACAATTTAAACCTCAACTTTCCCCAGGACGATGTGAGTGAGGCTGGAACATACACTATAGAGAAGGACTCGTCGTCGCCGGAGGTGGAGCAGGCGAGGAGTGACATTGATAGGGTGTTTGGGGTGTCTGGAACAGAGAGTGAGGTAGAGGTGGGGTCAGCGCTCACCCCCCGTGGTCCCCCTCCCCCTGACGAGCCTTGGACACATGCAAACGCCATTGATCAGGAGAAATATAAGGTAATGATGGTGGTGGTGGTGTTTTTACTGCTTTTCAATGGGTTTATTTGAAGTAGTGTGGGTTTTTAAGGGTGCTTTTAAGGTTCTAGTGGTAGATTAATAAGTTTTCTATACTATTTACTAGAGAAACAAGCAATTTGGGGTTTTTAAGGGTGTTTTTGTGGTTGTAGTGACAGATTAACAACATTTCTGCATTATTAACAGGAGAAACAATAAGTGACGTGGGTTTTTAAGGGTGTTTTTGTGGTTGTAGTGACAGATTAACAACATTTCTGCATTATTAACAGGAGAAACAATAAGTGACGTGGGTTTTTAAGGGTGTTTTGTGGTTCTAGTGACAGATTAACAACATTTCTGCATTATTAACAGGAGAAACAATAAGTGACGTGGGTTTTTAAGGGTGTTTTTGTGGTTCTAGTGACAGATTAACAACATTTCTGCATTATTAACAGGAGAAACAATAAGTGACGTGGGTTTTTAAGGGTGTTTTGTGGTTCTAGTGACAGATTAACAACATTTCTGCATTATTAACAGGAGAAACAATAAGTGACGTGGGTTTTAAGGGTGTTTTGTGGTTCTAGTGACAGATTAACAACATTTCTGCATTATTAACAGGAGAAACAATAAGTGACGTGGGTTTTTAAGGGTGTTTTTGTGGTTCTAGTGACAGATTAACAACATTTCTGCATTATTAACAGGAGAAACAATAAGTGACGTGGGTTTTAAGGGTGTTTTGTGGTTCTAGTGACAGATTAACAACATTTCTGCATTATTAACAGGAGAAACAATAAGTGACGTGGGTTTTAAGGGTGTTTTGTGGTTCTAGTGACAGATTAACAACATTTCTGCATTATTAACAGGAGAAACAATAAGTGACGTGGGTTTTAAGGGTGTTTTGTGGTTCTAGTGACAGATTAACAACATTTCTGCATTATTAACAGGAGAAACAATAAGTGACGTGGGTTTTAAGGGTGTTTTGTGGTTCTAGTGACAGATTAACAACATTTCTGCATTATTAACAGGAGAAACAATAAGTGACGTGGGTTTTTAAGGGTGTTTTTGTGGTTCTAGTGACAGATTAACAACATTTCTGCATTATTAACAGGAGAAACAATAAGTGACGTGGGTTTTTAAGGGTGTTTTTGTGGTTCTAGTGACAGATTAACAACATTTCTGCATTATTAACAGGAGAAACAATAAGTGACGTGGGTTTTTAAGGGTGTTTTTGTGGTTCTAGTGACAGATTAACAACATTTCTGCATTATTAACAGGAGAAACAATAAGTGATGTGGGTTTTTAAGGGTGTTTTTGTGGTTCTAGTGACAGATTAACAACATTTCTGCATTATTAACAGGAGAAACAATAAGTGACGTGGGTTTTTAAGGGTGTTTTTGTGGTTCTAGTTTTAGATCTATTTATTTCACATCTTCTTCTTCTTCTTCTTCTTCTTCTTCTTCTTTATCAGTTTTTTCTCATATCAAAATATTTATTCCTATTTTTTATCTTTCTCTCTTTTGCTTCCTTTTTATCAATTTTCTGCTCATTTTCTTCTTTCTTGTCTAAATATTCCTTCGTCTTCTTCTTCTTCTTCTTCTTCTTCTTCTTCTTGTTTTATATTCTTCATCTTCATCATCATCTTTTTCTTCTAATTCTTCTTCATCATCATCATCATCTTTTTCTTCTTCTTCTTTATCAAATTTCCTTCTAATCCAAAATATTCACTCCTTTCTTTCTCCTCCATTTTCGTTCATAATCAAGAAATCTGGACAGAGAGAAATGGTCAGTGAGATTTTAAAATGTTAATGTGTGTTTCAGTATCTTAAGTTATCCTCTCTCTTATTCCTTCCTTTTATCATTGTTTCCCTATTCCCTATTCACTGCCTGGTTTTGTGGTGTTTCTCATTTCTCCATCCTATCTGTTTATTGTAGTAGTAGTAGTAGTAGTAGTAGTAGTGGTGGTGGTGGTGGTGGTAGCATGTTTGTGTACTAAAGTTAATTGTTATTCTTATTTAAATCTTGTGTTTGATCATTTGCCTGGTTGTTGTGGAAGTTACTGGTGTTTTTAAGGGTGTTTTTATGGTTCTAGTGGAAGTTATTGGTGTTTTCAAGGGTGTAGTGGAAGTTATTGGTGTTTTCAAGGGTGTAGTGGAAGTTATTGGGGTTTTCAAGGGTGTAGTGGAAGTTATTGGTGTTTTCAAGGGTGTTTTTGTGGTTCTAGTGGAAGTTATTGGTGTTTTCAAGGATGTAGTGGAAGTTATTGGGGTTTTCAAGGGTGTAGTGGAAGTTATTGGTGTTTTCAAGGGTGTAGTGGAAGTTATTGGTGTTTTCAAGGGTGTAGTGGAAGTTATTGGGGTTTTCAAGGGTGTAGTGGAAGTTATTGGTGTTTTCAAGGGTGTAGTGGAAGTTATTGGTGTTTTCAAGGGTGTAGTGGAAGTTATTGGTGTTTTCAAGGGTGTAGTGGAAGTTATTGGTGTTTTCAAGGGTGTAGTGGAAGTTATTGGTGTTTTCAAGGGTGTAGTGGAAGTTATTGGTGTTTTCAAGGGTGTAGTGGAAGTTATTGGTGTTTTCAAGGGTGTAGTGGAAGTTATTGGGGTTTTCAAGGGTGTAGTGGAAGTTATTGGTGTTTTCAAGGGTGTAGTGGAAGTTATTGGTGTTTTCAAGGGTGTAGTGGAAGTTATTGGTGTTTTCAAGGGTGTAGTGGAAGTTATTGGTGTTTTCAAGGGTGTAGTGGAAGTTATTGGTGTTTTCAAGGGTGTAGTGGAAGTTATTGGTGTTTTCAAGGGTGTAGTGGAAGTTATTGGGGTTTTCAAGGGTGTAGTGGAAGTTATTGGGGTTTTCAAGGGTGTAGTGGAAGTTATTGGTGTTTTCAAGGGTGTAGTGGAAGTTATTGGGGTTTTCAAGGGTGTAGTGGAAGTTATTGGGGTTTTCAAGGGTGTAGTGGAAGTTATTGGTGTTTTCAAGGGTGTGTAGTGGAAGTTATTGGTGTTTTCAAGGGTGTAGTGGAAGTTATTGGTGTTTTCAAGGGTGTAGTGGAAGTTATTGGTGTTTTCAAGGGTGTAGTGGAAGTTATTGGTGTTTTCAAGGGTGTAGTGGAAGTTATTGGTGTTTTCAAGGGTGTAGTGGAAGTTATTGGTGTTTTCAAGGGTGTAGTGGAAGTTATTGGTGTTTTCAAGGGTGTAGTGGAAGTTATTGGTGTTTTCAAGGGTGTAGTGGAAGTTATTGGTGTTTTCAAGGGTGTAGTGGAAGTTATTGGGGTTTTCAAGGGTGTAGTGGAAGTTATTGGTGTTTTCAAGGGTGTAGTGGAAGTTATTGGTGTTTTCAAGGGTGTAGTGGAAGTTATTGGTGTTTTCAAGGGTGTAGTGGAAGTTATTGGTGTTTTCAAGGGTGTAGTGGAAGTTATTGGTGTTTTCAAGGGTGTAGTGGAAGTTATTGGTGTTTTCAAGGGTGTAGTGGAAGTTATTGGTGTTTTCAAGGGTGTAGTGGAAGTTATTGGTGTTTTCAAGGGTGTAGTGGAAGTTATTGGTGTTTTCAAGGGTGTAGTGGAAGTTATTGGTGTTTTCAAGGGTGTAGTGGAAGTTATTGGTGTTTTCAAGGGTGTAGTGGAAGTTATTGGTGTTTTCAAGGGTGTAGTGGAAGTTATTGGTGTTTTCAAGGGTGTAGTGGAAGTTATTGGTGTTTTCAAGGGTGTAGTGGAAGTTATTGGTGTTTTCAAGGGTGTAGTGGAAGTTATTGGTGTTTTCAAGGGTGTAGTGGAAGTTATTGGTGTTTTCAAGGGTGTAGTGGAAGTTATTGGTGTTTTCAAGGGTGTAGTGGAAGTTATTGGGGTTTTCAAGGGTGTAGTGGAAGTTATTGGGGTTTTTAAGGGTGTAGTGGAAGTTATTGGTGTTTTCAAGGGTGTAGTGGAAGTTATTGGGGTTTTCAAGGTGTAGTGGAAGTTATTGGGGTTTTTAAGGGTGTTTTCATGTTTTTATGTCTCTTGTTAGACTGAGTAAAACGTAATTTGATTTAACCTAACCTTCGAAACACACACACACACACACACACACACACACACACACACACACACACATGAAACAAAGCAAGACAATTCCAGAACCAAAAATAAATAAAATAGATTAATTAAAAGAGAGAGAGAGAGAGAGAGAGAGCATAACCTAACCTAACTAGACCGTCCATCCCCACAAAAAAAAGTAGAAATAAGAAGCGATAGAGAGAGAGAGAGAGAGAGAGAGAGAGACACACATAACCCAACTTAACCTAACCTAATGACCCAAAAATAAATAAAATAGAGAGAGAGAGAGAGAGTGTGCATAACCTAACCTAACCTAACCTAACACTCTTTAACCCCCAGAGTCCAGGAAGCTTAAGCCGAAACAGCCCAAATTGGATCCAGCAGTGGGCGGCGCAGGTGGCAGAACACACCAAGGGCACGGAACACAAGGATCACAAGGCAACGCAGGGCACCACTCGCTCCCCACGCATTCCCCCCTCCCTCTCATCATCCCAGGAGAGTGAGGGAAGGCCACGACGCAAGCTCCCCACCCCCCCTACCGCACACCATGGACACACGCACACACACGCTCACGGCCACGCACTTCACAAGAGTAATGGGGGTGTTGATGTGTCCGATTGTGAGACTCCCACTAAAGGAAGGGTACGTTTGGGTGTGTGTGTGTGTGTGTGTGTGTGTGTTTCTCTCTTTTTTTTCTTTTTCTCTTCCTCTTCTTAATTTTCTTGTTTTTCTGTCTTGTTTTCTTGTTTTTGTGTTTGCCTGGGATTTGTGTGTGTGTGTTTGTGTGTTTGGTTTCTCTAGTTTTTTTCTTCTTCTTTTTTTATGTTTGTGTATTTGTTTCTTTTCTCTCTCATCTTCTTTTCTCCTTTCTTTTTTTCTTCTTCTTCTTCTTCTTTGCTTTGTGTTTGTGTGTTTTTTATTAGAGTAGAAATATTAGCTGGTTTCCGTCTTTCCCTTTCATGTGTGTTTGTGTTAGATAGAGAGACAGACAGCCAGCCAGACAGACAGACAGACAGACAGACAGACAACACACTAACCTAACCTAACACACCTCTATCAAACCTCCATGTCACTTTTACGTCCCCTCTGTGTCAAATAACTGAATTACTTCCAAGTTTAGCACACTGAAGAAACAAGGTAAAGTGTGTGTGGAGAAAGAGAGAGAGAGAGAGAGAGAGAGAGAGCCCCTTATTCTTCAGTTTTTCTCTATATAACTAAACAAAGATATTTCTACACAGAGGCATGTATGGAAACTTAATATTTCTCTAATACACTGTTAGTAGTAAGTGGCTGGGGTGTTAATATTGTTCTGTGGTGTTGTGGTGTTGTTGCAGAGGTGCCTGTGTGTGTGTGTGGCCTTGCTGTGGTGTCTTGAAGGTGCAGGGTGGGGAACAGTCTCATTGTGAAGGGGAGGAGTGGTGGTGGGGCCTTGCTGTGTGTGTGTGTGTGTGTGTGTGTGTGTGTGTGTGTGGGTGTCTTGTATAGCCCCATTATGCCTTTCTATTTAATGCATGTGGGTAAACAAAGACTGGAAAATGAAGGAACAGGTTATAAATTTAGATAAAGAGGAAGAAATATTAGTTTGTTAAGGCATGTGACAGTAGAATAGAGAATGGAGGTATGATGATAAAGGATAAGTGGAGATAAGGTTGATAGAATAGTGGATAGTGGAAATAGTGGTTTAAGATAGGTAGATGGGTGACCAAACTAAAGAAGGGAAATAGAAAAGAAATTGAGAGATAGATAAGGAAATAAATCAAAACTCGGCATGGAAATTAAGTAAATGAAGTAACAAAATGAAGCATGGGGAAGAAAATGGGGGATAGAAAATGGGGGATAGCAAATATAATAGAAAACGGGAAACCAAACCAGGCATGCAATGAAAAAAAAAAAAATAGAGAAATAATAGAAGACAAAAACACAAAGGAATAGAAAACGTAGGAAGACAAACACCCCAAAAAAATAACAAAAATAGAAAACGGGAATAGCAACAATAACAGAAAATGGGAAAACAAACTAGGCATGCAAAAAAAATAAATAAAAATAACAGAACAAAAAAAATGGTGCATGTAGGAAATCTTGAAAAAAAACCCAAAATCAACAAAAAGAATAACTACCATTTCTCCCTCTCTGTCTCTCTCTCTCTCTCTCTTTGTCTCTCCATCTCTCCATCTCTCCTTCCCCCACCACACCCCACAGCTCCTCCCAGACCCCTTGGAGACCTTACCCCGCGGACAGGACGACTACGACAGCACCCGGGATTTTCTACGCCACACTGAGCGCATTGTCACCTCCCTGCAGGCTCGCGTGGACCCCTGCGGAACATTACGTGGCGCCTCGTTCGAATCACACGACTCAGGCGGGGATTCGGACTTAGACACCAGCACGTCTTACCCCATACAGGACGAGGAACGACTCACCAAGCAGCTTAAGGCCCGGCTGAGGCTTGTGGGTATAGAGGGAGCTAAGACACCGCCCATTGCAAGCCCCAGAAGACCAGCAGTAGAGAAGTTTAGAAGGGAAAGGTCTATTGTTTCTGACGGAGGTTATGAGGGGTTTGTCGGGAGGGTGGAGGATGGCAGTGGGCAGTCAGATAGTAGTAGTGATGGAAGTGGTCATGGCAGTGCTGCTAAGGATCCACGGAAAGTTGAAAATAACCCTCCGCTCAAGTTTAATCGTGCGTTTAGGTGAGTTTGTGGTGTTTTTGGGTGTTTGGTGGTGGTGTTTTATTTTCTATTTTGTTGTGTGTTTTTTTTTTTTGGTGTTTTTTGGTGGTGTTGTTCATCTTCTTTTTCTTGTTCATTTTGTTCTTTATCTTGCTTTCCTTGTTCTTATTCGCTTTCTTTTTCTTCCTTTCCTTTGTTCTTTTTTCTTCCTTTTCTAATTTTTCTTGTTCTCTTTCTTCCTGTGCTTGCTTTTCAGTTTTTGTTCTTGTTAATCTTTTCTTCTTCCTTTCCTTCCTTTTTTATCTTATTTTATTTTCCATCTTCATTTCCTCCTTTCTTTTCTCATTATTCTTCCTTTGCTTGTTTTTTTATCTTTTGTTTTTGTTAATCTTCTCTATTTTTATCCTCATTATTATTATTATTATTATTATTATTATTATTCTAGTTTATATTATTGCTATCATTGTTAATATTGATGATAATATTGCAGTCTCTCTCTCAGCCCCCCTTCTCTCACACACTCAGCCCCCTTCACACACACTCAGCCCCTTTCTCTCACACACACTCAGCCTCTTTCTCTCACACACAGCCCCCTTCACACTCACAGCCCCCCATCGCACACACTCAGCCCCCTCTTCTCACACTGACAGCCCCATTCTCCCTCCCTCGCAGTTTACGGAGGGCACGATTGGGCTGCGACGAACACCAGACCCACCCAGCGCAGCCCACTAAGCCCCCATCCCCATAGACAAAAAGAAACAGGTGCGTCCTTCTAGTGCCGGCAGCCTCTCCACGTCCCGCAAGGTTCCACTGGGCCACACCAAGAGCCAGAGTATTGGGGGCATGAAAGGAGGCCCCCCGCACTCCACCACCAACACCTCGTCTTCTGCTAAAAGTTCCACCGTCAATGATTTTAGTCGTGGTGATGGTGGAAGGTTTAGTCTGAGGTTGCCGCGCTCTGGTTCAACTTCTGTAAGTGTTGGATTGTTTGTTACTTTTATTTTTCTATTTATACACCAGTTACATTTAATCTTGGTATTGTGAGTAGTATCTTAAAATCTAACCAGAAATAGTCGAAATTGTGCTTATGAGTTATAGATTACAAATTAAATTACAGTAGAATTACAAATAGATGGTAATTTTCAAGTTTTTTTTATCAGTTCTGTGTTGTCATTGTTTGGGTGTTTGTGTTGCATTTAACCGCCTCAGTACTGGGATGCATTTTTACTGAGTTTAGGGATGATTAGACTATTTTATATACATTAGGAAGGGTCTATGGAGGTCAGATTAATAGCCACAGTCTTCACCATTTTAATCCCCACATAAGTTTCTGAAGCTGTATAAACCACCTCAGTACTGGGATGCATTTTTACTGAGTTTGGGTGTGATTAGACTATTTTATATACATTAGGAAGGGTCTATGGAGGTCAGATGATTAATTGCCACAGTCCTCACCATTTTAATCCCCCACATAAGTTTCTGAAGCTGTATAAACCACCTCAGTACTGGGATGCATTTTTACCATGAGTTTTGGGGATGATTAGACTATTTTATATACATTAGGAAGGGTCTATGGAGGTCAGATGATTAATTGCCACAGTCCTCACCATTTTAATCCCCCACATAAGTTTCTGAAGCTGTATAAACCACCTCAGTACTGGGATGCATTTTTACTGAGTTTAGGGATGATTAGACTATTTTATATACATTAGGAAGGGTGTATGGAGGTCAGATGATTAATAGCCACAGTCTTCACCATTTTAATCCCCCACATAAGTTTCTGAAGCTGTATAGAATCACCAGATAGTCACCAGGATAAAGACTGAAGAAGAGATTAAGTAAGTGTTGAGTTGCCATGTTGTGTTTGAAGTTTGTTTGTTTGGGTTTTATCATGTAGGGTGGGAAAATGAGTCAAGGAAACATCAAACTGACATGAAAAAAAAAAAAAAAAAAAGGTCCACTTACGGTAGTTGCCAGTCAGTTGTGATTGTTTTGTAAGGTTTGAATATGTGGTTTTCAATGTTTTTATTTATTCATTTATTTATTTATTTGTGTGTGTGTGTGTGTTTGTTCCCCGATCATATTAATATTGACATTAGTAGGCCGATTGTAGCCCCGCCCCGCCCCGTCAGGCCCGTCTCGCCGCCAGTTTATCTTGAGCGGCAGTGGTGGGCAGTGAGTGGGCGCCGCGGTTACAAGCCAACACGAATATAGTAACAATAGCCATGATAGTAACGAAAAGAACAGTGTGTGTGTGTGTGTGTAGCCTCGGTAAACACTGGCACAAGGCGGGTGGTGTGTGGGTGCCTGCTGCTGGTGACGACAGCCGCCACAGCCAGGAATAGTGTTCACTAGCAGTCAACGTAAGTAATATATTGGTGTAGTTCATCATTTCACGGTGCTGTCATGTCATAACCTAACGTTGGTAACCTCCAGGACAACATATCAGTGAACTAACACCTGCAGGTACTTCAAAACCCCAATAATTCAAGCCTTCAATATGTAAACAAACCAATCCTCTGACCCGTCGCCTCTCTCTCACCCATTATCTGCCTCATCTCTCACTCAGCACAGGCCAGACAGGTCACAAAGTGAAGCCATAGGCATAATCTTTCATATCCGTCGTTGAAATATATCAGCAATTGCCTGATTTGTGTGTTATGGAAGCTCAGTGAAGGGAAGGGGATGACGTGACGTCACGAGCCGCCATGTTGTGACGTCATCAGCGGCTCCCGCCGGTCCCAGATCCTCGACTTTTCACTATTATTTATATTTGTCTCTGTTCATTTATTTCGAGTCACAAGCACCTTTTGACGGTTTCCAATGATAGTGGGTTGTGTTTTGCGTGTGTTCCATGCCTGAGTTGAGTGAAGTGCGGTGATTTAGAGTGTGTTTGGGAGTCAGATGAGAGGGCGAAAATACGCTAAAATTTTTCCCCCCGCTGTGAGTGATTTTTTATTTGAGGTTGTAGCGAAGCGTTTGTGTTTTCAAGAAAGGTTTATGATGGAAAAAGTGTGAAAGGCTCCTGATAAGTTAAATATGTGGACTGTAAGAGTGATTTGTAGCCGTGTTAAAATGTTAAACAACGTCATTTTTTAAATGTTTATTTTTCTAATTGAGCGTGTTGGCGGGTTTTGATATTTTGAAATGATGGTTATAATTTTTGAAAAGCGTTATCAATCCTGTTGAAGGAAATTGGTGGACTTTGGAATTGTTTTTAAGCATGTCGAAGTGTTAACACTTTATTTATTATGTTTTTTGAAATATTTTCATTATTCCTCATTCCGGTAATATTTTTATATTTTAGGAATTAGTTTTGATTGGTAACAAGTTGAAATTTATATATTAGCGGTGTCCAGCTGCCTTTTTGGGAATCCTCATTTTCAAAATGGTTTGCGTTACGTATATAAGTGACGTCATCAAGGGGGGCGACCCCCGGCTGGACCCAGACCCACATCCCGCTCCAGGCCCGGGGATGTGGGGGTAGGTGGGTGGGTGGGCGGTGTGTGTGTGTGTGTGTGTGTGTGTGTGTGTGTGTGTGTGTGTGTGTGTGTGTGTGTGTTGCCTTGTGTTTCGTCATCAAGGGGGACGGCCCCCGGCTGGACCAAGACCCACATCCAGCTCTAGGCCCGAGGGTGTGGGGGTAGGTGGGTGGGTGGGTGGCTGTGTGTGTGTGTGTGTATGTGTGTGTGTGTGTGTGTGTGTTTGTGCGTGTGTGTGTGTGTGTGTGTGTGTGTTTGTCTTTAGACATCAAGGGGGCGGCTCCCTTGCTGGACCCAAACCCAGATCCCGCTCTCGGTCGGAGGGGGTTGGGGTGGGTTGGGTGGATGAGTGTGTGTGTGTGTGTGTGTGTGTGTGTGTGTGTTTAATCGTCTGTGTGTGTGTGTGTGTGTGTGTGTGTGTGTGTGTGTGTTGTCTTTCCCTATCAAGGGGGGGGGGCAACTTCCCAGCCGGATTGTGTGTGTGTGTGTGTGTGTTTTTCGCTATCAAGGGGGGGTCAACTTCCCAGCCGGAGGGTGAGTGTGTGTGTGTGTGTGTGATATCGTGTGTTTAATCGTAGAGATTAATGCAGTGTGCGTGTGTGTCTGTGTGTATGCGCATGTGCGTGCATACGTGCGTGCGTGTGTTCCTGTATTTCCCTCAGCACACATATAATCCACCTTTCCCTCCACACAGGCTGTCTCCAAGTCCCCATCACGCGCCTCCACTCGCAAGGAGACCACTACAGCGGGTGTGGGCAGGCGGGGGGGAGCTCCTCGATCCAACTCCACCCTGTCTGCTAAAGAAGTGGACTTTCAGAACTGGAAGAGGAGGAAGAACTACGACCCAATGAAAGCAGCGGCGGAGGGGAGGAAGAAAGTGACAAACAAAGGAAATGACAAGGTTTTGCAGAGTGGACCAGCCAGCACCTCGGAACGCTCTCCCAGGTGTGTGTGTGTGTGTGTGTGTGTGTGTGTGTGTGTGTAAAGGAAGTCTAAGGAAGGTTTTCAAGTGGCACAGGGGGCGAATGGTGACTAAAATAGGAGGTACAAGCAATGAATGGTGACTGAGAAGGAGATAAGGCAATGAATGTATAAGTGTATGAGACAAACACAGCAGGACCTACCATGACACAAACACAGCAGGCTCTAGTACACATCCCACTGCCCCTTTCAGCCCCCCTGGTTCTCTGCTACGATCAGCGTCCTTCCACGGTACAGAGGGGATGGGGGCCGCTTCAGGGCGATGGCCACGTCCCAGACCACACCACCTCTACCCCAGTGAGGACGAAGGGCCATATTCACTGGAGGAGGAGGTGAGGGTGTGTGTGTGTGTGTGTGTTTCTTTCTGTCTGTCTGTATGTGTGTGTAAAAAGAGAAATGCAAAACTGTTATTGTATACATATTAACATTTTTTTCTCCTCCTCCTCCTCCTCCTCCTCCTCCTCCTCCTCCTCCTCCTCCTCCTCCTCCAGCAGGCCCACCCAGTCCCTCACTGCTCTCCACTTCGCCGCTCGCCCACGTCCCCACAACAACTCTGCTCCCCACACACCACCTCCCCCGCCCACCAGCCACACGCCTCCTCCAGGGCGCGCCGGACTGCTTATGCTCTCTCCGATGAAGGGGAAGCCCAGGTCACCTCACCCACGCGGAAGGTAAAGGTGTGTGTGTGTGTGTGTGTGTGTGTGAAGGTTCTAGTGGAAGTTATTGGTGTTTTCATGGCTGTAGTGGAAGTTATTGGTGTTTTCAAGGGTGTAGTGGAAGTTATTGGTGTTTTCAAGGGTGTAGTGGAAGTTATTGGTGTTTTCAAGGGTGTAGTGGAAGTTATTGGTGTTTTCAAGGGTGTAGTGGAAGTTATTGGTGTTTTCAAGGGTGTAGTGGAAGTTATTGGTGTTTTCAAGGGTGTAGTGGAAGTTATTGGTGTTTTCAAGGGTGTAGTGGAAGTTATTGGTGTTTTCAAGGGTGTAGTGGAAGTTATTGGTGTTTTCAAGGATGTAGCGGAAGTTATTGATGTTTTCATTAGTGTAGCGGAAGTTATTGATGTTTACAAGGGTGTTTTTGTGGTTGTAGTGAAAGTTATTGGGGTTTATAAGGATGTTTTACCCGCTCACCATCCTCTACACCTCCCATCACCCTTCTACACCCCTCAAGACGTCGCTGGATGAGTCAGGCAGTGAGGGGAAGCGGTCACCAATCAGCAGCACAAGAGGCATCGTGTCCAGCCGCTCCAAGGCAAAGATGGAAGCGTTAGACAATCTCGTCATTTCCACCATCCATTCCCTCTCTGTCAAGGTCCGCACTACTTCAGAAACGCTCCTGCAGAAGTTGAAGTAAGTGCTAGTGTGGTGGGTGTGGTGTTTGGGTGTTTTTGTGGTGTTTTGTGGTGTTGTCCTAGTGTTTAATGGTGTTGTGTGGTGTTTTTGGGGTGTTTTGTGGTGGTTTTGGGGTGTTTTGGGGTGTTTTGTAGTGTTTTGGGGTGTTTAGATGTGTTTTGTGGTGTTGTCCTAGTGTTTGATGGTGTTTGTGGGTGGTTGTGGGGTGTTTGGGGTAGTTTTATGGTGTTTTTGGGGTGTTTAGGCGTGTTTGTGTCTTTTGGGGTGTTTAGGTGTGTTTTGTGGTGTTTTTGCGTGTTTGGGGCATTTAGTTGTGTTTTGTGGTGTTGTCCTGGTGTTTTTTCGTGTTTTTGTGTTTTGGGGTGTTTGTCGGTGGTTGGAGGTGGTTTTGTGGAATGTTTGGGGTGTTTAGATGTGTTTTGTGGTGTTGTCCTGGTGTATTTTGGGGTTTTGGTGTGTTTTTGTTGTGTTTTGTGGTGTTGGGGTGTTTGTGAGTGTTTGGGGTGTTTAGGTGTGTTTTGTGGTGTGTTTGTGTGTGAACTAAGGTGGTTTTGTATGTGTTTGTGGTGTTTAGGTGTGTTTAGGTGTCATTGTTATGTGTTTTGTGGTGTTGTGGTGGTTCTATCAGTGTTGTTAGGTATTGTGATGGCATTTTGGTATATTTTGGTGATGTGTATGTGGGTGGTTGGGTTAGTTTTAGGGTGTTTTGGGGTGTTTAGGTGGTATTTGGGTGTGTGTTTATGTGGTGTGATGGTATATTGGTGGTGTTTTGTGGTGTGTGATCTGAAGTCGTTTTGTAATGTGTTTGTGGTGTTATGGTGTGTTTGTGGTATTTGCAGTCATTTTGTGGTGTTGTGGCATGTGTGGTGTGGATTGAAAGAAAGAGACAAAGAAACACGCCCCGCTCTCTCCTTCCCACCAGGTCCCAGTACGACGAGGAAGGCGACAGGGCGGCGTTACTTGAGGAGGTCCTGGCGCATCTGAGTGAGAGCGACCAAGCGTTAGCGGGCAGTGGGGCGGGGCGGTCCACTTCCAGGGAGCTCGCTGGTATATTGAGGAACTTGAAGAAGATTGAACACGCTCTGGAAGGTGAGACGGGCTGGGGGTGTGGAGTGGTGGGGAGAGAGAGAGAGAGAGAGAGAGAGAGAGAGAGAGAGATGTTTGATGTTTGTATGAGAGAGAGAGAGAGAAGAGAGATGTTTGTATGAGAGAGAAAGAGAGAGAGAGAGAAGTAATAAGTGTGTGTGTGTGTGTGTGTGTGTGTGTGTGTGTGTGTGTGTGTGTGTGTGTGTGTGTGAGTGCGTGTGCGTGTGTTTAACAATAAGAAATAGACTTAAGTGTGCATGTTTGTGTATGTATGTATGTATGTATGTATGTGAATGTCTGTCTGTCTGTCTGTCTGTTCGTCTGTCTGTCAACCCCCCACACCATTAGGCAATATTGGTGACTGATAGCACAAAAACATGATAATAATATGAGTCAACTAACATTATCTCTCTCCCTCTCTCTCTCTCTCTCTCTCACTTTCTCTCTCCCCTGCCCCCTCAAGCTCTTAGAGACACAACACTTGCATGGGATGTTAATGGGTGAGGTATTACAGTTTATATTATTGGCCCCCCCCCCCCATTCTCTCTCTCTCTCTCTCTCTCTCTCTCTCTCTCGTTTTTTCATGTTTTTCATTATTTTTTTTTCATTCTTTGCAATATTTTACTTGTTATAGCACTCTCTCTCTCTCTCTCTCTCTCTCTCTCTCTCTCTCTCTCTCTCTCTCTCTCTCTCTCTCTCTCTCTCTCTCACGCAGATTCAATTTACCTTTCCTTTTTTTTCATATTTCTCACAAAAATCGTCCATATTCACTGATTTTTTGCCATATTAACTACAGAGTTTGTTTGTCTGTTTGTGTGTTTGTTTATCACTCACTGTACAAAGACGTCATTTAGAATCCCGTTTTCCTTGTTCTCCTCACCGCGTTTTCTTTCTTCTGCTTCTATCTCTCTCTGTCTTACGATTTTTTTTTCCTTTTCTTTGTATATATATTTTTTTAGTAATAGTTATCCCTCAAAGTCTCAGTTTTCTGTTATTGTTGCATGTTTTTGTTGTTATTGTTGTTTATTGTTGATGTTGTTGTGGGGCTGCGGTGTGTTCGTGTGTCCGGCTGTCCACAAGTATTGGCCCGCCTTGGTACAGTGGAACCATGCGTGCTTTGTGGTCCGAGGGGTCGAATCTTGTCCACGGTCAGAGTGTAGGTTGGGCTTCCTCACTCTCACTCACTTTTATTTATTTATATTTCTAGCATGTGGGCTTTTTACTGGAATTTCTAGGCTAAATGGGATACTTTTTTGGGCACCTCCTACCTCAAAGCCCACTCACTAGGAAACCATTGCCCGGAGTGAGGAAGCCCAACCTACACTCGGACCGTGGATAGGATTTGACCCCGTGCGCTTGGAGACCCCTCGGACCCCAAAGCACGCATGGCTCCACTGCACCAGGGCGGACAGACAAAGGCCGGGCAGCTGTAAACACCAATTCCTAGTCATGTTCACAGCTGACCGCTTGTTCGTAGGTGTCCGGCCACTGCTTTGAGACAGGGAGCAGAATCCTTATTTGTTTTCCTAGGGGAGCCGTTTGTAGATGCAATACACCGTAACATTTTGACAAGACAGTGTTCATTGTTTTGTGTAAGAAATGTAATCAGTATCATGTTTTGAAGCACGTGGAGGCATCGTGTTTAGTTCCTCATAAGTAAACCTTTAGAAATGTATACACCGCTGTATTTGAAAGAAGAAAGTATACATCTTTATATTGTGTAGGTGTGGTGAGGAGTCGTGAAATACTCGTAGCCTTTATGCAGGGACCAAAGTGACCTGTTGGACGCCACACAATGATGAGGTTGTCCACTTGCTTTGAGGATTACAGAAAAAAGGAGCAAATCAGGGTCCGCCGTGGTACAGTGGAACCATGCGTGCTTTGGGGTCCTAGAGGTCTCCAAGCGCACGGGTTCGAATCCTGTCCACGGTCCGAGTGCAGGTTGGGCTTCCTCACTCGGGGCAATGGTTTCCTAGCGGGTGGGCTTTGAGATAGGAGGCACCCCAAAAAGTATCCCCTTTACCTCAGAAATTCCCGTGAAAAACCCACATGGTAGAAAAATAAATAGATAAATAAATAAATGTTCGTGTTGTGATGTAGTAGGAGTGTATGTCAGTTTGTAGTGATTGGTGTTGTGGTATTCTCTTGGTGCTTTGTAAACTTGACCACGCTTTGCTGTGAATGACTGGCATGCAGAGTGTCAGGCCAGCCGGGCACCTTTGAACACCTCGCCAGCGCTGTTTTTGTTTACGTCTGTTTGTTTGGTTTTTATAGTGTTTTAGTGTGTGGTGGAGGGGGTACAGATATTATTGTTATTATTATTAGTATTGTTATTATTGTCATCTTTATTATTATTGTTGTTATTGGTTTAGTGAAAGACTAGTGTACGAAGAAATTATTATTATTATTGCTGTTGTTGATGTTACTTTGCTGTGATTGAGAGAGAGAGAGAGAGAGAGAGAGAGAGAGAGAGAGAGAGAGAGAGTTAACCAACCTTACCTAACCTAACCTACTATTTCTTACAGTAATTGATCGAGTAATGGTTGGTGATGACGATGATGATGATGACGATGATGATGATGACGCGGGGGTGGTGGGGGGCCCGGACTGGGGGGAGAGTGACTACTAACCCCCCTCCGTTCCCCTACCCCCATACACACCCCCTCCTCCCTCTTCACCCATCCTATCTTTCGCTAATGAGAAGAAAGAGAAAGAGAGAGGAAATAGAAGAAAATGGATAAAGAGAAGAGATAGAGAGAGAGAGAAAGAAGAAAATGATAAAAACAAGGAGAACAATAGGAAAATAACAAAATGAAAGAGAGAGAAGAAGAAAATGATAAAAAGGAAGAGAGAAAAAGAAAAAGAAAATATAAAAGAAAGAAGAGAGAGAGAGACAGAAGAAAGAACAGAGTTACGAAAGGGGAAATAGAAAGAATATGTGATAAATGATATGTACGAGAGAAAAAAAAAAAAACATTGAAACGAAGAAAAACCGAGAAAAAAAACACTAATAAAAAACTGGAATTGGACAAAATGTGATAAAAGTAGAAATGAAAGAAAAAAAAATTGATTAAAGACATAGAAAACGGGAAATAGTAATAATGTAAATAGAAAACGGGGAATGACTCTTAAATAGAAACAGGAGGAAATGTGATAAATGAGGGAATAATTAGCAAGAAAGGATAACAATGATAAATAAAGAAAACGGTGAAACAAAGAGAGAATAAAGAAAATGGGAAGATAAAGAAAACGGGAATAAAGAAAATGGATAATAAACAATAAAAATGAAAAAAATATATTAGACTATGCTAAAAATATCAAAGAAAACGGAAACTGGTGAAAAATCGAACAGAAAACGAGAATTGACGTTGAGAAAGAAAACGGGAAAGTGGTTTCATATTAAAGAAAATGGAATATATTAATAGAAAACGGATATTTGAAGCTTAAAAGTGCATAGAAAATGGAGATTGGGTTTCATGAGCTATATAATTTCTCTCTCTCTCTCTATCTCTATCTATCTATCTATCTATCTATCTATCTATCTATTTTAATTAAGAAAGAGAGGAATATGAATAATTTGTGATAAATGAAGGAAGTGGAAAGGAAAAGTGATGATGTGGATGAGAGACGAAGAAAAGATGATAAAGAATAAAATAAAGAAAAAAATTGATGAATATGAAAAAGGAAGAGATGAAAAAATGAAACAAACAAGAAAAAATGAAAAAAAATATATATATATAAATGAAAGAAAATAAAATAAAAAAAGAACTAAATAAATTAATAGACAAGGTGCTAATGAGGCAAAATAATTATATAAACAACAATTATATATGTGATTTTAACCTGTACATTCCTTAGTGTGTGTGTGTGTGTGTGTCTGTGCGTGCGTACCCCCCAACCACCAGCGCCACCAAAACAGCCCATTATCTCTTTGTCTGACGTGCTGTGGGGTTATGGGTAAGGAACTATCGCATTATCAACACCCATTAACCCGCCCTGGACACTTGGTAATGGTTAATGGTGATTTTAAGCTCGTTTCCCCTTTTGACTCGATGAGAATTGAGATTTTAGTGAAAGAAATGGGTGTTTTTAATGGTGTTTTGCCCCATTTTCGTGTTAATGGGTCAAAATTGGCAGTGGCTATGGAGAATGTGTGTATGTTTGTGGTTAAAATGTGGCGGAGAAATGAGAAATGGGTGTTTTTAATGGTGTTTTTCGGCCCATTTTCGTGTTAATGGGTCAAAATTGGCAGTGGATATGGATTTTTTTTTTTATGGTTAAAATGTGGCTGAGAAATTAGAGAAATGGGTGTTTTAATGGTGTTTTTGGCCCATTTTCGTGTTAATGGGTCAAAATTGGCTGTGGATATGACGTGAATTTATTATTATTATTTTATTTTCGTCGTTTTTGTGTTTGTGGTGAAAATGTGGCTGAGAAATACTTTTACGCTTGTATCCCTTCAAGATTTTGGCGGGAAAACAGTCGTGGAGAGAGCCAGAGCGTTTCAAGATATTTAAACACACACAAACATGAAAAAGAAAAGAAAATCAATTACTTACCATAGCCAGATTAAAAATAAATCAATGAAATATATAAATCCTCATAAATTAACACAAACAACACGAGATAAGGAAAGAAATGTGAAAAGCAGGCGAAACATTTTAAAACGCCACATCATAACACTCACATCAAAGCAAAGAAAACGAAGAAGTGAAGGCCATGAAGTGGATATGTATGTATGTGTGTATGTTAATCCCAGTGTGTATGTGTGTATGTTACTCTCAGTGTGTGTGTGTGTGTGTGTGTGTGTGTGTGTGATCCCGTTGAGAGAGGTGGTTCTGGTAGTCGTTCGCTGCTGGTGATACTCAAATTCCCCGCCAATTTTGAAAGCATTCCATTAGTGTAGTGTTGCCGAAAGAGAGAGAGAGAGAGGAGGAGGGAGGAAAAGTGTCTAATTTGAAAAGAGAGAGAGAGAGAGGTATTTTTAATGACATTCCATCTGTGTGTGTGTGTGTCTGTGTGTGTCTCATAATTACGTGTATTGTATCTCTCTCTCTCTCTCTCTCTCTCTCTCTCTCTCTCTCTCTCTCTCTCTCTCTCTCTCTCTCTCTCTCTCCTTTATTTCTTTCCTTTCTTTTCTCTCTTCCTCCTCCTCCTCCTCTTCTTCTTCTTCTTCTTCTTCTTCTTCTTCTTCTTCTTCTTCTTCTTCTTCTTCTTCTTCTTCTTCTTCTTCACACACACACACACACACACACACACACACACACACACACACACACACACACACATTCGTTGCTCATAAATGTGAAGTTAGGTTTAATTTAAATGATATTTTGACTTAATGCTATTTGCACGAGCACTGTGATGACCCGAGAGAGAGAGAGAGAGAGAGAGATTTATTTTATCTATTGGTGTGTGTGTGTGTGTGTGTGTGTGTGTGTGTGTGTGTGTGTGTGTACGTCCCAAAACTAATGCTCATGTACGTTTAATAGTGTCCATTTCAACACACACACACACACACACACACACACACACACACAATGTTTGGCGGGCGTATGTAGAAAAAAATAAATAAATAAATAAAAAAAATCGTAATATAAAGAAAGATAACCTTAAAATAATAATAATAACAATAACAATAGTCTAACCCAAACGTAACTGTAATAATAATAATAATAGTAATAATAATAATTGCTTTGAAAACCCTCCTCTCTCGCAGCAGTGAACGAAAAAATTACATACTTTTTAGAAATTTTTAACGATTTTTCTACCAATCTCGAATGTGCTCGCTTTCGTATACCCTCCCTCCCCCGTCCATCCCTTACAGCTCCCCCTCCCCCTCCCGTCCCGTTTCAAGATGCTGGTAGAGCTTTAGGTATTAAAATATCGTACGCGTTAAGAAAGATTATCGTACTCCACGTTAGCTTGTGATAAAAGATTCCTGCATTATGAAAAAAAAAAGTTATTGTTATTATTATTGTTATTTATTATTTATTCTCTCTCTCTCTCTCTCTCTCTCTCTCTCTCTCTCTCTCTCTCTCTCTCTCTCTCTCTCTCTCTCTCTCTCTCTCTCTCTCATGCCAAGCCTAACATTGCATTAAAAAAAAAAGATGTTATTATTATTACTACCATTATAATTATTGCTACCATTATTATTATTGCTATTATCATTTTTTTCTTTCGCGCATCGCCATTGTACTAAATCTGTATTACGTGTTAAAATACCGCTAATGTAAGTCCACCAAGGTTCTCCCTACCAGTGATATCTGTAAATAACACAACCATTACCATTATTAAGTGTATGTACTGTTTATAAAACCTTAACTGCAAAAAATGACGTGTTTTATTGAGTTGCTGGGAATAGCGGTGGTGGCGGTGGCGGTGGTGGTGGTGGGTGACCTTGGGGGTGTTTGGGGTGCCACAGGGGGGGGGTTCGTGGGGTCATAGGGGGTGGTAGTGTAAGTTTAGTCCCTTTAATTATGATTTCAAACTCCTGGAAAGACAACGGTTAGGTTTTTCAAGTGTTCATTCCTCTCTCTCTCTCTCTCTCTCTCTCTCTCTCTCTCTCTCTCTCTCTCTCTCTCTCTCTGTTTTCCTCCTTTCTTTCCTTTCGCTTGTAATTTTTCCTTTTTTTTTCCTTTATTTTCTTATTTTTCTCGCTTTTCCTTTCTTTTCTTGTTTGTTTTCCTTTCCATTCGCTTATCATCCTTTTCTTCTCTATTTTCTTACTTTTCCTACTTTTCTTTCTTTTTTTCTTGTTCTAGTTTGTTTTTTTCTTTCCTTTCGTTTCTAATCTTTATCTTTCTTCTCTCTTATTCCCCTTTCGTTTTATATTTTCCTGGTTATTCTTTTTCTCTTCCTTTTCTCTGGCAAACGAAGAAAGAATGAGATGACAAAAGGAAACCAGTTCTCATTTTTCTTTCTCTTTTTCTCTACTTATCTCTGTTCTCTCTACTTATCTCTTTATTCTACCATGACCTAAACATCCTTTTATTGTTTACTTATCATCCACTATCTTTATCTTCATCCATTAATGCCGGAAAGTGACGTAGAAGTGGAAAAAAGAGCAAAAAAATATTAATACCATCATGAGTATTCCTTATCGTTGCGTTGGCTTATCTTTTCTTTTTCCCACATTTCCTGGTTTATCTCCTTTAATTCATCTATTCCATCTTCACCTGAGCATTCTTACATTATTTATCTATCATTATCTACCATTGATTGCGATTATTAACACCAGAAAACAGTCATAGTAGTAAAAAACTAAAAAAAAAATTAATCGATCCGGGTATTGTTTGTCATCACTCCGTCGCCTTATCATTATTTTTTCCCCATTTCCTCGTTTATTTCCACTAATCCATCAATTCCATCTTCACCTGGGCACTCTTACATCATTAACCTATCATCATCTACCACTATTTCCAACTATTAACACCAAAAAACCGCCATGGAAGCAAAAAAACAGATAAAAGATCACAAATTTGACAAGTGGGCAGCGGGCATGTAAACAGGAGCGGGCCAGCGAGCCAACCTTGGACTCTCCCACCCTCAGTACCGCTCAGGCATTCGAGGTGGGAGGACGTTAGGCCAGTGCTCTGAAAACCTCTTAAATTCCCCATAATGCCTTGGTTTTTCGTGTCGCCATGGGGTGCATAGAGAGTAAGAAGACGATCGAGGCGTTTACGGAAGGTGACATTAAGCCGGTGTGCAATTTGGGGTGTTTGGCGAGGAGAGAGAGAGAGGGAGTGGATCAGCTGATGACGCAACCACCACCACCACCACCATCAAAAAACCGAAGAATAAGATGAAATACGACCCTCGTGTTACTGCAAAATACGAGCTTAAGGGGACAATGGGGGAAGGATCCTTTACCTCAGTCGTATGGGTGGAGAATCGGCAAACCAAACAGCCATACGCCATTAAGATATTCGATGCTAAAGAAGGAAGACAAGCATTTGAAGCAGAACTGTCAATATTACGCAGAGTTCGCTCCCCATATGTCATAAAACTTGTGGAGGTGTTTGAAAACGTCGATAAAATGTACATGGTAATGGAACTGGCCACGGGGGGCAGCTTAATGGACAGGATAATGGAGAGAGGACCTTGTGGGGAAAAAGAAGCAATACGGGTGCTCAGAATGGTGTTGGAAGGGGTTAAGTATCTACACCACCTCGGCATCACCCACAGGGACCTCAAACCGGACAACATGCTCTTCTATCACCCCGGGGCGGACTCCAGGCTCATGATCACGGACTTCGGACTGGCGCATGCGAAAGGGTGAGTGTGTGGGTGTGTTTTGGGTGATTTTGAGGTGTTTTGGGGGTATATTAGGTGTTTTTGTGGTGTTTGTGTGTGTTTTGTGGTTTTAGGGTGTTTTGGGGTGTTTTTGAGGTGTTTTGGGGGTATTTTAGGTGTTAGTGGTGTTTGTGTGGTTTTAGGGTGTTTTGGGGTGTTTTGAGGTGTTTTGGGGGTATATTAGGTGTTTTTGTGGTGTTTGTGTGTGTGTTTTGTGGTTTTAGGGTGTTTTGAGGTGTTTTGGGGTATATTAGGTGTTTTGTGGTGTTTGTGTGTGTTTTGTGGTTTTGGGGGGTGTTTTAGGTGTTTTTATTTTTTGTGGTGTTTGTGTGTGTTTTTGTGGTTTTAGGGTGTTTTGGGTGAATTTGGGTGTGTTTTGGGTGATTTATGTGGTGTTTGGGGTGTTATTTTAGGGTGTTTGGGGTGATTTATGTGGTGTTTTGGGGTGTTTTGAGGTGTTTGGGGGTATTTTAGGTGTTTTTGTGTTTTTTTGTGGTGTTTGTGTGTGTTTTGTGGGGTTTGTGTGTTTTGGGTGATTTGAGATATTTATGGGGTGTTTTTGAAGTGTTTTGTAGTGTTTGTGTGTGATTTGTGGTGGTTGTGTGTGTTTCGTGGTGTTTTGTGTGTGTTTTGTGGTGTTTTGGGTGTTTTGTGGTGTTTGTGTGTGTTTCGTGGTGTTTTGTGTGTGTTTTGTGGTGTTTTGGGTGTTTTGTGGTGTTTTTGGGTGTTTTGTAGTGTTTGTGTGTGTTTTGTGGTGTTTGTGTGTGTTTTGTGGTGTTTTATTGGTGTTCTTTCTGGTGTTTGTGAGTTTTAGGTGTTTTTGGGTATTTCTGTGTGTTTTGGGTATTACTGGGTGGTGTTTTGAGTGTTTTGTTGTGTTTTGGGTGTTTTTGTCGGGTTTTGGGTGTTTTGTGGTGTTTTGGGGTGTTTGTGTGTGTTGTGTGGTGTTTGGTGTGTTTTTGGGGTGATCGTGTGTGTTTATGGTGTTTTAGGTGATTATGTGGTGTTTGTGTGTGTTTTGAGGAATGTTTTTGTGGTGTTTGTGTGTTGTGTGGTGTTGTGTGTGTGTGTGTGTGTGTGTGTTTATTTATTTATTTTTCTATGTAGGAGAGAAGGCCAACCAAACGCAACACAGTGTTTAAAAAAAAAAAGTGTGAGAGGAGCTGTTTGTGTTTGGAATATGGTTAAAGTGTGTTTGGGGTGTTTTTTGTGTGTTTTTAAGTGTTTTGGGGTGTGTCTCTGTGTTTTGGACTGTTTGTGGTGTTTTAGGGTGTTTTAATGGTGTTTGCGTGTTTTCGGGTGTTTTAAAGTGTTTTGGGTTTTGTATGTTTGTATTTGTGGTGTTTGTGTGTGTGTTCAATAGTGTTTCTGTGTGTTTTGTGGTGTTTGTGTGTGTATTGGGGTGTTTTTGTGGTGTTTTGGGGTGTTTGTGTGTGTTTTGGGGTGTTTTTGTATATTTGATGTGTTTGATGTGTGTTTTTTTGTGTGTGTGTTTTTGTGGTGTTTAAGGGTGTTTTTGGAGTATTGGGGTGTTTTGTGTATTTTTGGTGTGTTTGTGGTGTTTTAAAGTGTGTTTGGGTGTTTTTATGTGTTTTTGGGTGTTTGATATTTGTGTGTTTGTAGTGTTTTGGGTGTTTTTAGGTGTGTTTGGGTGTTTTTAGGTGTTTAGGTGTTTTTGGGTGTGTTTGGGTGTTTTGGGGTGTGTTTGGGTGTTTCTGGGAATGTTTGTTGTGTTCTGGGTGTTTCTGGGTGTTTGTTGTGTTTTGGGGTGTGTTTGGATGTTTTTGGGTGTTTTTATGTGTTTGGGTGTTTATGGGTGTTTTTTGAGGTATTTTTGATGTGTTTGGGTGTTTATGGGTGTTTTGGGTGTTTTTGAAGTGTTTTAGGTGTTTCTGGGTGTGTTTGGGTGTTTTTGATGGATTTGGTTGTTTTGGGTGGTGTTTGGGTGTTTCTGGGTGATTTTAGATGTGTTTGGGTGTTTCTGGGTGTGTTTGGATGTTTGGGGTGTGTTTTTAGGTGTGTTTGGGTGTTTTTAGGTGTGTTTGGGGTGTGTTACTTTTTATCTATTTGTTTATTTGTTTGTTTGTGTTACCTTTCATTCATTCATTTATTTATTTATTTTATTGTTTGTGTGTGTGTGTGTGTGTGTGTTTTATTATTATTATTATTTTATTATTATTATTATTATTATTATTACTGTTATTATTATTACTACTACTGCTGTTACTACTACTACTACTACTACTACTACTACTACTACTACTACTACTACTACTACTACTACTACTAAATAAACAAATAGTAGTAGTAGTAGTAGTAGTAGTAGCATAAACAGAGAGAGAGAGAGAGAGAGAGTTTATATTTCAAATTTAGCGGCTTAACCTCGCCTCTCCCCCCATCCCCATATCCTCTCAGGCTCCTCCCTCCCCTCTCCCCCCCTCTCTTCTCTCCCTCCATCCCTTCTCTTCTTCCTCTTCCTCCTATTCTCAAACATCCTATCCTTCTACTACTACTACTACTACTACTACTACTACTACTACTACTACTACTACTACTACTACTAAAACTACCTACTACTACTTATACTAATACTAATAATAATAATACTACTACTACTACTACTACTACTACTACTACTACTACTACTACTACTTATACCACTCAGGGGAATATAGACAGGAAACACCTCCTTATATATTTTTCTCTCCTTTTTTCCCTCCTCCTCCTCCTCCTCCTCCTCCTCCTCCTCCTCCTCCTCCTCCTCCTCCTCCTCCTCCTCCTCCTCCTCCTTCATTTCATTAACACCTGCTCCACAATTTATCTTCCTCCGTTTTCTTTCTCTCTCTTTATTCTTTAATTTTGTTTCTTTTCTTTCTTTCTTTCTTTCTCTCTTTTCTTTCTTTCTTTCTTTCTTTCTTTCTTTCTTTCTTTCTTTCGCTGTTGTGTCCACCTCCTTAGTGCAAAAGTTGGCTGTATCTCTCTCTCTCTCTCTCTCTCTCTCTCTCTCTCTCTCTCTCTCTCTCTCTCTCTCTCTCAAAGATAACACATTCTATTTAAAGTAGATATGATAACAGACAGAAAGAGAGAAACAAGATAAGAGAGAGAGAGAGAGAGAGAGAGAGAGAGAGAGAGATTTACACCCACTATATTTCCAATGAACCCCAAAACACCACCAAATACCCCACAACACCACAAAACACCCACAAACCAACAAACCACACCAAAACACCCCAAAACACCTCCACCACCAAACACCAAAACACCACCAAACACCCCAAACACCACACACCACACCTTACCCACCAAAACACCTTACACCACCACCAAACACCACAAAACACCAGCCACCACAACACCAAAACACCACAAACATCACCAAAACACCTTATACCACCACCAAACACCACAAAACATCACCAAAACACACCAAACACCACAAACATCACCAAACACCTTATACCACCACCAAACACCACCAAACACCCCAAAGCACCATAAACAAACATCACCAAAACACCTTATACCACCACCAAACACCACTCAAACACTACCAAACACCACACCATCACCACAAACATCACCAAACACCTTATACCACCACCACCACCAAAACACCACCCAAACACCATAAAACACCACAAACATCACCAAACACCTTATACCACCACCAAACACCACAAAACACTACCAAACACTCCAAAACCATAAACACCACAAACATCACCAAACACCTTATACCACCACCAAACACCACAAACACCACCAAAACACCCCAAAGCACCATCACCACAAACACACCAAACACCTTATACCACCACCAAACACCACAAACATCACCAAAATACCACAAACATCACCAAAACACCACATACCACCACCAAACACCCCAAGCACCATAAAACACCACAAACATCACCAAAACACCTTATACCACCACCAAACACCACAAACACCACCAAACACCCAAAAGCACCATAAACACCACAAACATCACCAAAACACCTTATACCACCACCAAACACCACAAACACCACCAAAACACCCCAAAGCACCATAAACACCACAAACATCACCAAAACACCTTATACCACCACCAAACACTACAAAACACCCCAAACATCACCATAAACACACAAACACACCAAAACACCTTATACCACCACAAAACACCACCAAACACCCCAAACACCATAAACACCACAAACATCACCAAACACCTTATACCACCACCAAACACCACAAAACACCACCAAAACACCCAAAAGCACCATAAAACACCACAAACATCACCAAAACACCTTATACCACCACCAAACACCACAAAACACCACCAAAACACCACCAAAACACCACAAACATCACCAAAACACCTTATACCACCACCAAACACCACAAAACACCACCAAAACACCCCAAAGCACCATAAAACACCACAAACATCACCAAACACCTTATACCACCACCAAACACCACAAAACACTACCAAAACACCACAAACATCACCAAAACACCTTATACCACCACCAAACACCACAAACACCACCAAAACACCCCAAAGCACCATAAAACACCACAAACATCACCAAAACACCTTATACCACCACCAAACACCACCAAAACACCCCAAAGCACCATAAAACACCTCAAACATCACCAAAACACCTTATACCACCACCAAACACCACAAAACACTACCAAAACACCACAAACATCACCAAAACACCTTATACCACCACCAAACACCACAAAACACTACCAAAACACTCCAAAGCACCATAAAACACCACAAACATCACCAAAACACCTTATACCACCACCAAACACCACAAAACACCACCAAACACCCTAAAGCACCATAAACACCTCAAACATCACCAAAACACCTTATACCACCACAAAACACCACCAAACACCCCAAACACCATAAAACACCACAAACATCACCAAAACACCTTATACCACCACCAAACACCACCAAAACACCTAAAGCACCATAAACACCACAAACATCACCAAAACACCTTATACCACCACCAAACACCACACACCACCAAACACCCTAAAGCACCATAAACACCTCAAACATCACCAAAACACTTTATACCACCACCAAACACCACAAAACACTACATAAACACCACAAACATCACCAAACACCTTATACCACCACCAAACACCACAAAACACCACCAAAACACCCAAAGCACCATAAACACCACAAACATCACCAAAACACCTTATACCACCACCAAACACCACAAACACCACCAAAACACCCCAAACACCATAAAACACCACAAACATCACCAAAACACCTTATACCACCACCAAACACCACTAAACACCACCAAAACACCTCAAACATCACCAAAACACCTTATACCACCACCAAACACCACAAACACCAGCAAACACCCCAAAGCACCATAAAACACCTCAAACATCACCTAAACACCTTATACAACCACCAAACACCACAAAACACCACCAAAACACCAAAGCACCATAAACACCTCAAACATCACCAAAACACCTTATACCACCACCAAACACCACAAAACACCACCAAAACACCCCAAAGCACCATAAAACACCACAAACATCACCTAAACACCTTATACCACCACCAAACACCACAAAACACCACCAAAACACCCCAAAGCACCATAAAATACCTCAAACCACCAAAACACCTTATACCACCACCAAACACCACAAAACACCACCAAAACACCCAAAAGCACCATAAAACACCACAAACATCACCAAAACACCTTATACCACCACCAAACACCACAAAACATCACCAAAACACCACAAACATCACCAAAACACCTTAAACCACCACCAAACACCACAAAACACCACCAAAACACCCCAAAGCACCATAAAACACCACAAACATCACCAAAACACCTTATACCACCACCAAACACCACAAAACATCACCAAAACACCTTAAACCACCACCAAACACCACAAAACACCACCAAAACACCCCCAAAGCACCATAAAACACCTCAAACATCACCAAAACACCTTATACCACCACCAAACACCACAAAACACCAGCAAAACACCCCAAAGCACCATAAAACACCTCAAACATCACCAAAATACCTTATACCACCACAAAACACCTCAAAACACACCCAAACACTCCAAAACACTCATTAACACCTCAAAATACACTTAAAACATCCCAAAACACACTTAAAACACCACAAAACGCCATCAAACACTCCAAAACACCCATTAACACCTCAAACACACTTAAAACATCCCAAAACACACTTAAACGCCCCAAAACGCCATCAAACACTCCAAAACACCCATAAACACCCCAAAACACACTTAAAACATCCCAAAACACACTTAAACCGCCCCAAAACGCCATCAAACACTCCAAACACCCATTAACACCTCAAAACACACTTAAAACATCCCAAAACACACTTAAAACGCCCCAAAACGCCATCAAACACTCCAAAACACCCATTAACACCTCAAAACACACTTAAAACATCCCAAAACACACTTAAACCGCCCCAAAACGCCATCAAACACTCCAAAACACACCTAAACATCTCAAATCACACTAAAACACACTTAAAACATCCCAAAACACACTTAAAACGCCCCAAAACGCCATCAAACACTCCAAAACATCCATTAACACCTCAAACACACTTAAAACACCACAAAACGCCATCAAACATTCCAAATCACTCATTAACACCTCA
>NC_059255.1:6322747-6335247 GCF_017591435.1 Portunus trituberculatus | reverse complement strand
TTTCTTCTTTTCTCCATAATTCTCTTCTTTTTTCTCTTCTTCCCTCCTTTCTTTTCTCTTTTTTAATTATCTTCCTCTTTCCTTTCTTTTCTCTCTTAATTCTCTTCTCCCTTTTCTTCTTCCTTCCTTTCTTTCTTTTCTCTCTTATTTTCTTTTCTCTTCTTCCTTTCTTTTATCTTTTCAATCCTCCTCTCCCTCTTTTTCTCTTTCTTTTCTCTGCAATTCTCTTCTCTCTTTTGTCTCATCTTTCTATCTTCCTCTCTCTTCTCTTTTCAATCCTCCTCTCTTCTTTCTCCCTTTCTCTCTTAAATCATCCTTCCTTCCTCTTTTCCAATCATCACATTCCTTCAGTTCTTCCCACAGTGACACTTTCAAAACACCAACACAAAACACATTATTTTAAACCACTAACATTCTTTTTTTTCTGTTTTGGTGTAGTGTGCAATGACTCCAGATGTCTTGTGTGCAATAGCGATAGAGAAGCTGGATTGGTTAAGGTGTTTAGTGGTGTTATTCAGACAGACAGACAGAGAGAAGGTGTATTATTGATTTATTGTTGTTATTATTTTCATTTTGTTGGTGATATAATTCTTTTGACAATTTGCAGACAGAGAGAGAGAGGTCGTTGATATTGTTTTTGGTTCCCTATATGTAAAAGTTTGAATTTTTTGAAGGTTTAAGTGAAAATCTGTTCTAAAGAGAGAAATATTAGGAGTTTATTGATGAAAGTTTGGAGTTTTGAGAGTTTGTGAAAATTTTCGTTCTTGAAAGAGAAATGTTAGTAATATATTAACAGAAATTTGAATTGTTGAAGGTTTTGTAGTGAAAATTGATCTAAAGAGATATTTTGAGGTGAAGTGTTGATGAAAGTTTGAATTAAATTGAATGTTATAATGAAAATTGTTCCAAAGAAATACGTACTTTGAGATACAGTATTGACAGAAATTTTAATTATATTGAATGTTGTAATGAAAATTGTTCTCAAGAGACATTATGAGATACAGTATTGATAGAAACTTGAATTGAATTGAATATTTTATAGTGAAAATTGTTCCAGAGAGACATTATGAGATACAGTATTGATAGAAATTTGAATTGAATTGAATATTTTATAGTGAAAATTGTTCCAGAGAGATATTTTGAGGAAATGTGTTGAGGAAGTTTGTATTGAATTGAATGTTATAATGCAAATTGTTCCAAAGACACATTTTGAGAGACAGTATTGATAGAAATTTGAATTGAATTGAATGTTTTATAGTGATTGAGTTTTAGAAAATTATTAATATATAGACGAAAAAAAAAACGTACAATTTTAATACAGTGTCAAATAATTGGTGTTTTAGCAAAATTACTAAATAAGGAAAGTGAAAGAAGTGCAATATTAATACAAATTTATTAGTAGATGGACAGTAAAAGGTGCAATATAGATACTTGTTTGAAATAATTGGAGTGTTAGCAGAATTATTGATAGACAAAGAAAAAAAGTACAATTTCAATACAGTGTCTCAAAGAATTAGAGTTTCTGGAAAATTATTAACAGATAGATAGGTAAAAAAAAAAAAAAAAGCGCAATATAGATACATGTTTGAAATAATTGGAGTTTTAGCAAAAATATTAGATCAAGAAAATGAAAGAAGTGCAATAGTAATACAATGTTTTAAATCATTAGAATTTTTAACAAAAGTGTTGAGAGATGGATAAAAAAAAAAAAAAGAGTGCAATATTATACTCGTTTGAAATTATTACTTTTAGCAAAATTCTTAATGTGCAATATAAATAGTACAAAATTGAAATATTGGAAATTTTATCAAAGTTCTGAATAGGCGGCCACACATCCCTAAAAAAAAAAAAAAAAAGTGAAATATTAATACAATGTTTGAAATGAGAGTTTTATCAAAATTCTCCATACAGACAAATATATGTTTGTAAAAATTAGAGTTTTGGCGATACTATTAATAGACCGATAAAAAACAAACAAAAGATGCAATATAGATCCTTGTTTGAAATAATGAGAGTTTTAGCAAAATTCTTAATGTGCAATATACAAAGTACAAAATTGATATATTGGCAGTTTTAGCAAAGTTTTGAATAGTGAGACTCCAAAAAAGAGAATATTAATACAGTGTTTGAAATAATGAGAGTTTTAACCAAAAATTCTTGACATAGACAGGTATGTTTGAAAGAATTAGGGTTTTAGCAAAATTATTAATAGAAAAAAAAAGGTGCAATATAGATACTTGTTTGAAATTATGAGAGTTTTAGCAAAATTCTTAAATGTGCAATATAGATTATACAAAATTGATATAGTGGAAATTTTATCAAAGTTCTGAATAGCGAGACACCGAAAAAGAGAAACGGTGCAATATTAATACAATGTTTGAAATAATGAGAGTATTAACCAAAAGTTCTTGACATGACAGGAATGTTTGAATTAGGGTTTTAGCAAAATTATTAATAGATGGATGAACAAAAAAAAAAGGTGCAATATAGAGACATGTTTGAAATTATGAGTTTTAGCAAAATTCTTAAATGTGCAATATGAAAAGTACAAAATTTAGATGTTGGCAGTTTTATCAAAGTTCTGAACAGCTAGACACCAAATAAGAGAAACAGTGCAATATTAATACAATGTTTGAAATAATGACACTTTTAGCAAAACTCTTGATACAGACAGGTTTATTTGTAGGAATTAGAGTTTTGGCGAGACTTAATCGATGGATAACAAAAAAAAAAAAAAAGATGCAATATAGATACTTGTTTGAAATAATGAGAGTTTTACCAAATTTCTTAAATGTGCAATATAAATTATACAAAATTGATATAGTGGAAATTTTTATCAAAGTTCTGAACAGCAAGACACCGAATAAGAGAAACAGTGCAATATTAATACAATGTTTGAAATAATGACACTTTTAACTAAAATTTCTTAATACAGACAGATGAGAAATAGAGAAACCCAAAATTATACAAATAGGTGAAAATAGAGACCAAAACGAATAAAAACATTACAATTTTAATACAGTGTTTGAAATAAGGAGAGTTTTAACCAAGATTCTTCACACAAACCGGTGATAAATAGACCGAAATTCTTAATATGAACTGATGAGAAAGAGACGAAAAAAAAAATGAATAAATAAAAACAGTGCAAAATCAATACAATGTTTGAACTAATGAGAGTCTTTACCAAAATTCTTCATACAAACATGAGAAATAGAAATAGAAAGAAAAAATGATACAAACAGGTCAGAGAGAGAGAGAGAAATAGAATAAAAAAAAAAAACTGCAATATTAATACAGTGTTCAAAATAATGAGAGTCTTTACCAAAATTCTTCATACAAATAGATGAGATGTAAAAATAGAAAGAAATCATACAAACAGGTCAGAGAGAGAGAGAGAGTGAAGAATTGAAAAAAGAAAAAAAAAACAGTGCAATATTAATACAATGTTTTAACTAATGAGTCTTTACAAAAAAATCTTCATACAAACAGATGAGAAATAGAAATAGAAAAAAAATGATACAAACAGGTCAGAGAGAGAAGTTAGTAATTATTAGCGTAATTCTGATCATATGTTTGCATTTAAAAGAGGTTATTGTTTGTCTATTTCAGTTATTAATGATGTGTGGACGATATTGACGGGAAAAAAAAAACATTATTGAAGTTAGTATTATTAGTGCGGTGGTGACGAAATATTTACATTCAAAGGAAGTTATTATTGGTTTATTTGAGTTATTAATGATGTGTGGACGACATTGACGGGAAAAATATACCCCAAGCAGCGTTATTGAAGTTAGTAATATTAGTGCAGTGCTGGACAAAATATTTACATTTAAAAGAGGATATTATTGGTTTATTTAAGTTATTAATGATATTTGGACGATATTAACCTGAAAATAATGTCAAATGGATCTTTAATTTTTTTTTTTATTTATTTATTTATTTATTGTGACACTATTTGTATTGAAAGAGGTTACAATTTATTTACTTGGGCTATTAATGATGTTTGGACGACACTGACCTGAAACACTATTGGAGGGAAGCTTAATTAATGTTTGGCAGCATCAGGCGACCAATACTGACACGGATTGCGTTCAAAGAGGTTGTAATTCTTTGTTGTTGTTGTTAATGATATTTGGGTGATATTGACCGAGAAACTGTATTAAAAGGAACCTTATTTGATTTTTTTTAGTAATATTAGTGCAATACTGTCACTATATTTACATTAGAGGAGGTTGTCATTAATTTTGTTTATGTATTTTTTTATTTATTTTAGTTATTAATGATTCTATGCAAGATTATATTGGTTGGCATCTTTTTTGCTTCTGTAATGTCTCAAACTGACTCGTGTTTCGCTAACCATTGACTGCAGATTCGCTGTTTCCAGATTAAATGTTTGTTCTCCATTTTCTTTACTCTCTAATAACGAAAACAAGGAAAATTTTGTGCAATATTTACCTTCAACTTGTTATTCAGTCATCTCTAAGGTATTTCTAAAAGGAGTTGTGTTTTTTGTTAAGTATTGGTGACAGATTTGATATTTCCAGATTATATTCTTGTTTTTGCATCTTTCCACGCTAATAATGAGAGCAAGAAGTAAATTTTGTACAATATTTATCTTCAATTATTCAGATCTTTAATATGAATCTAGAAGGAGTTGTGTTTTGTTAAGTATTGGTGACAGATTTGATATTTCCAGATTATATTCTTGTTTTTGCATCTTTCCACGCTAATAATGAGAGCAAGAAGTAAAATTTGTACAGTATTTATCTTCAATATACTGTTCAAATGTTTCTTTAATATAATTCTAGAAAGAGTTAAGTATTGGTGACAGATTTGCTATTTCCAGATTGTCTACTTGTTTTTTTTGCATCTTTCCTCGCTAATCACCAAAACAGGAGGTAGATTTTGTGTTATTCAGAGCTTTCTTAAATACAAACGTTGAAGGAGTTGTGTTTTGTTAAGTATTGGTGACAGATTTGCTATTTCCAGATTGTATTCTTGTTTTTGCACCTTTCCACGCTAATAATGAAGGCAAGAAGTAAAATTTGTACAGTATTTATCTTCCAATTATTCAGATCTTAAATACAAACGTTGAAGGAGTTATGTTTTGTTAAGTATTGGTGACAGATTTGCTATTTCCAGATTGTATACTAAATAAATTGTGTTTTGCTTTAATACAATAATTCTAGAAGTTAGGTTTTTGTTAAGTATTGGTGACATTCTTCCATTTTCTTTGTATTTCCTTTCTGTAATGCAGGAGTTATGTTGCGCCAAGTACTGAAGACAGATTTGGTTGTCATTTGTGTTGTGTTGTGTTGCGTGGGCAGTAAGCCAAAGGAGGCACGCCGCGGTGCAACACATAACCACTGAGCAGTATTGTTTACAAGTGTTTTTATCTCAGTTTCCCATGAAATACTTCCTTGCCTCTCCGTTTTCTATGATTAAAAGTGTGTGTGTGTGTGAGAGAGAGAGAGAGCGTATGTATGATGATTTTATACAACCCTTGTGTGTGTGTGCGTGTTTGTGTGTGTTTTCATTTATATTTTACTCATTATAACCTTATATGTGTGCGTATGTATGTATATATGTATGTGTGTGTGTGTGAATATGCATGCTTTAGAGAGAGAGAGCGAGAGAGAGAGAATCCTTATATTTATTCCAAAGAGAGAGAAAGTTCTCAAGGTGTTCATTAATAGCCTAGTTTGGTTAAGTTCTTGTCTACAGTTCAGTATTGCAACGTCTACCCCCGGATCACGTCAGCCTGTACACACAAACCGTTACTCATTTATATTTTACGATAATCTTGTAATAAAACCAATAAAACGCCGGCAGTGGTGTGTGTGCGTGTGTTTGTTCTCTGTTCTCCCTTTGCGCGTGTGTGTTTGGCCAGGTTGGGTTGGGTGAGGTTAGGTGACTGGCTGGAGGTTCTAGTTAAGGTATTGTTTCTCTCTCTCTCTCTCTCTCTCTCTCTCTCTCTCTCTCTCTCTCTCTCTCTTAAAAACCACATCAATCTTTATATTTCTTTATTTTATCAACTAACTTACTCATCTATATATTAACAAGATTACATATAGTTACATCATAACAAACAATTACATAGAACGGGAATCGAGACAGACAGACAGACAGACATAGAGAGCATTGAACTAAACAGAAAGAACACAAAAGTACCTGTAAATTAATGCCACAAGTGAAAGGAATTTAATTAGTGGGACAGGTATGGGTGAGGTGGGCGGGTGGGCGGGGGTGGGATGAGAGGGGTAATAAATATCAGGATGGGGGTGATTATGAATGGGGGGAATGGGAGGGTGATAACAACTAAGGAAGTGAGGAGAATGTGAGGTGCGTTAGTGTTATGCCCTGACGCTATGCCCGTGGAGGGGGTGGGTGTGCCTTGCTGGGGGGGAATGGCGCATGGAGGCTGTGGAGGGTGTGCGGAAGCTGTGGTGTGGTGGTGGTGGTGGTGGTACAGTACAGTGGTGTGGTGTGGTGGTGGTGGTACAGTCAGGGTGTTTATTGGACGAGTGGTGCGGTGGTGTGTGTAGGAGGTGGTGGCGGGGATGGGGTGTGGAGGGCCAGTGGTGGTGTGTGCTGCAGTGTGGAGGGTCAGGGTTGGTGTGTGTGGGTGGTGGTGGTGGTGGTGTGTGTTCAGGAGGAGGAGCTGACGGAGACAGAGGCGGAGACCTTTGCCTCGCTGACGTCGAGTGAGGTCTTTGTGGCAGACTGAGGGATGGACACAGAGAGGGAGGCGTCGGAGTAGGCGGCGTATCCCACGGAGGGCTCCCAGTCGTCCACGCTCTGGGAGGACTTGGCTGCGTCCGCTGAGGGGTCCTGCGGCGAGGGCTTGATGGTGGTGCTGCCCAGCCCGTCACCGCTGCTGCTGCTGCTGCTGCTGCTGGTGCCGCCCACTGTCTCCTTGTTGCCGAACGTGGTGGACACCGGCGTGGGGCGGGACGACACGGACACTGGGGACGTGGCCAGGGACGTGGCCGTGGCCGTGGTATGGGTGTCTGTCTTGGGCGCCGCCACCTTCACCTGGGCCAGGGCGCTGCCTGACGTGTAGATCTCCTTGCCGCCACCACCGCTGCTCCTGTGACCGCCACCACCGCTGCTCCTGTGACCACCACCACCGCCACCACCGCTGCTCCTGTGACCACCACCGCTGCTGTAGCCACCACCACCACCACCGCTGCTGTAACCACCATCACCACCACCACCGCCACCGCTGCTCTTCACGATGATGTCTTCACTTTTGGGGGCGCCGTAGGCCTCCCTGGGAGTGCTATCAGCCTTGGGGGCGCCGTAGCCTGTGGCGGGGGCCTTGGGGACTCCGTAGCCTGTGGCGGGGGCCTTGGGTGCGCCGTAGCTGGGCGAGGGAGCTTTGCTGGGCGCCTTGCTGCCTGGCTTCTGGTACACGTGCACGGGCGGCCGCACCCCCTGGTAGATGATGATGGGCGGCTTGTGGAAGGCTTTGGGCGCGGGCAGGTACACGGGCTCTGGCTTGGTGGCCTTGGGTGGCGTGTAGGTGGGGCGGGGACCCTTGGGCGGTAGGCTGAAGGACGGCCGCGGGCCCTTCAAGGATAGTGGTGCCTTGGGCCGCCCGAACCCTGACTGGGCCTTGGGCGGCGGACCGTAGCTGGGGGACGGGGCCTTCGGGGGTGGACCATAGCTAGGAGATGGGGCTTTGGGCGGCGGGCCATAGCTGGGTGACGGGGCCTTGTGGGCTTTGGGAGGGCCATATGTAGGTGAAGGGGCCTTGGGTGGTGGACCATAGCTTGGTGACGGGGCCTTGGGTGGTGGACCATAGCTTGGTGACGGGGCCTTGGGTGGTGGACCATAGCTTGGTGACGGGGCCTTGGGTGGTGGACCATAGCTTGGTGATGGGGCCTTAGGTGGTGGACCATAGCTTGGTGATGGGGCCTTGGGTGGCGGGCCATAGCTTGGTGATGGGGCCTTGGGTGGCGGGCCATAGCTTGGTGATGGGGCCTTGGGTGGCGGGCCATAGCTTGGTGACGGGGCCTTGGGTGGCGGTCTGTAAGAAGGCTTCGGGGCTTTGGGAGGCGGGCCATAGGAAGGTGATGGGGCCTTCGGAGGCGGGCCATAGCTCGGTGATGGAGCCTTCGGGGGTGGACCATAGCTGGGTGATGGGGCCTTGGGTGGTGGTCTGTAGCTGGGTCTTGGTGGGGGGGCCTTGGGTGGTGGACCATAGGAGGGTGATGGGGCCTTTGGGGGTGGACCATAGCTGGGTGATGGGGCTTTAGGAGGCGGGCCATAAGAGGGTGAAGGGGCTTTTGGGGGTGGACCATAGGTGGGTCTGGGTGATGGGGCTTTAGGAGGTGGGCCATAAGAGGGTGAAGGGGCCTTGGGAGGTGGACCATAGCTGGGTCTGGGTGATGGGGCTTTAGGAGGCGGTCCATAGCTTGGTGACGGGGCCTTGGGCGGTGGACCATAGGAGGGTCTGGGTGCCTTGAAAGTCGGTCGCGGTGCCTTGGCCTTGGGAGGAGGGCCATAGGAGGGCTTGGGGGCTGCTGGGGCTACGTGGAGGCCCTTGGTTGGGGGGGCTGGGGCTGGCTTGGTCACCTGGTACACGGGGGTTGCTGGTACACGTGGATGGGGGGTGGCCGTAGATAATGTGTGGGGCTGGGGTGGCCTTAACTGGGGCTGCCTTGGGGGCCATAAGTGGGGGCTGGAGGGCTTTGGGTGGGGTGCATATGCCTTTGGAGCCTTGGGGGCGGGGCATAAGCTTTCGGGGCTTTTGGGGGCGGGGCATAAGCTTTCGGGGCTTTCTGGGGCGTGGCTTTGGGTGGGGCTGCATATGAGGGGCTGGGGGCCTTAGGTGGGGGGCTGTAGACTGCTTTGGGGGCTTTCTGCGGGGCTGGGGGGTGGTAGCTAGGCTTGGGTTTGGGCGGGAGGCCATATGAGGGCTTCGGGGCCGCTGAATCTGCGTATTGGGGCTGCGGGGCTGACACCAACACGGGGCTGGGAGGCGGCGGGGCGCTGATGAAAATAGGACCCGTGTTAGCTGGGGACCCGTACTGGGGGCTGGGAGGTTTTTGGGGCTTAGGTGGACCATAAGTGGGTGAAGGGGCCTTGGATGGACCATAGGAAGGTGATGGGGCCTTGGGAGATGGGGCTTTTGGTAATGGCGCCTTGGCTATTGAAGAGGGCTTAGGCGGGCCATATGTGGGAGGGGGGGCCTTGGGCGGTGGACCATAGCTGGGGGACGGGGCCTTTGGAGGTGGACCATAGCTGGGGGACGGGGCCTTTGGGGGTGGACCATAGCTGGGGGACGGGGCTTTTGGGGGTGGACCATAGCTAGGTGACGGCGCCTTTGGGGTGGACCATAGCTAGGTGATGGGGCCTTCGGAGGTGGACCATAGCTGGGACGTGGTGCCTTCGGAGGTGGACCATAGCTGGGACGTGGTGCCTTCGGGGGCGGTCTGTAGCTGGGACGTGGCGCCTTAGGGGGTGGACCATAAGACCCCTTCGGTGGACCCTTGGGAGGTGGACCGTAGCTGGGAGAGGGGGCCTTGGGTGGGGGTCTGTAGGATGGGGTCGGTGCCTTGGGTGGACCATAGCTAGGGGAGGGGGCCTTGGGTGGTGGACCGTAGGAGGGCTTGACGGGGGCTTTGATGGCCGGGGCGGGGGTGTGGACCACGTGGATGGGCGGGGAGGAGTCTGACTGATAAATAAGGACCGGTAACTCGTGGTGGGGCAGCGGTACATATTTCACAGGCTGGGATTTGCCGCTACTCTTCCCTCCGTAGCCGCCAGCCTGGAATATAGACGCGCTTTACTACACACACACACACACACACACACACACACACACACACACACACTTAACACTTAGAACCTTAAAAAACACCCTTAAAACACCAAGTAAACCCTTTTAAAACTCTAAAACACCACGACGATCTGATTTAAAACACCCGCCATTTCAATCCTCAAAGCAAACCACCCAAACAAGACCACGGAGCTTCAACACAAACACCCACACACACACACACACACACACACACACACACACACACACTATATCTCAAATCCAGAAGCCATTTTAGAGTAGACAGACTACAGAGTTGGTTGGAGGGAAGAAGATTAATGGCCACAGTCTTCACTATTTTAACCCCTTCAGTACTGGGACACATTTTTACCTTGATATTTGTGTACCATTAGACCATTTTATTGACATTAGGAAGGGTCTATGGAGGGCAGAAGATTAATGGCCACAGTCTTCACTATTTTAACCCCTTCAGTACTGGGACACATGTTTACCTTGAGATTTGTGTACCATTAGACCATTTTATTGACATTAGGAAGGGTCTATGGAGGGCACAAGATTAATGGCCACAGTCTTCACTATTTTAACCCCTTCAGTACTGGGACACATTTTTACCTTGAGATTTGTGTACCATTAGACCAAGAAACTGACGAGCTGATCCCTGTACCATGAACCCACACACACACACACACACACACACACACAACCTTAGGCAGTGGAGGCCGAGGGAAGTGAATTATCGGTGGTTTTTCATCGGAGTACACAATGGGACCTGCGTACTCGATAGCGGGTTTGTAGGACTTCTGCGCAGGGCTGGACGAGTAGGAGGGCGCTGGGTAATGGAGGTCCCTGCACACCACCACCCAGCAGCACAGTGAAGGTGAGTAAGTATGATTTAATCCCCTTCAATACTGGGACACGTTTTTACCTTGAGATTTGTGTACCATTAGACCATTTTATTGACATTAGGAAGGGTCTATGGAGGGCAGAAGATTAATGGCCACAGTCTTCACTATTTTAACCCCTTCAGTACTGGGACACATTTTTACCTTGAGATTTGTGTACCATTAGACCATTTTATTGACATTAGGAAGGGTCTATGGAGGGCAGAAGATTAATGGCCACAGTCTTCACTATTTTAACCCCTTCAGTACTGGGACACATTTTTACCTTGAGATTTGTGTACCATTAGACCATTTTATTGACATTAGGAAGGGTCTATGGAGGGCACAAGATTAATGGCCACAGTCTTCACTATTTTAACCCCTTCAGTACTGGGACACATTTTACCTTGAGATTTGTGTACCATTAGACCATTTTATTGACATTAGGAAGGGTCTATGGAGGGCACAAGATTAATGGCCACAGTCTTCACTATTTTAACCCCTTCAGTACTGGGACACATTTTTACCTTGAGATTTGTGTACCATTAGACCATTTTATTGACATTAGGAAGGGTCTATGGAGGGCACAAGATTAATGGCCACAGTCTTCACTATTTTAACCCCTTCAGTACTGGGACACATTTTTACCTTGAGATTTGTGTACCATTAGACCATTTTATTGACATTAGGAAGGGTCTATGGAGGGCACAAGATTAATGGCCACAGTCTTCACTATTTTAACCCCTTCAGTACTGGGACACATTTTTACCTTGAGATTTGTGTACCATTAGACCATTTTATTGACATTAGGAAGGGTCTATGGAGGGCACAAGATTAATGGCCACAGTCTTCACTATTTTAACCCCTTCAGTACTGGGACACATTTTTACCTTGAGATTTGTGTACCATTAGACCATTTTATTGACATTAGGAAGGGTCTATGGAGGGCACAAGATTAATGGCCACAGTCTTCACTATTTTAACCCCTTCAGTACTGGGACACATTTTTACCTTGAGATTTGTGTACCATTAGACCATTTTATTGACATTAGGAAGGGTCTATGGAGGGCACAAGATTAATGGCCACAGTCTTCACTATTTTAACCCCTTCAGTACTGGGACACATTTTTACCTTGAGATTTGTGTACCATTAGACCATTTTATTGACATTAGGAAGGGTCTATGGAGGGCACAAGATTAATGGCCACAGTCTTCACTATTTTAACCCCTTCAGTACTGGGACACATTTTTACCTTGAGATTTGTGTACCATTAGACCATTTTATTGACATTAGGAAGGGTCTATGGAGGGCAGAAGATTAATGGCCACAGTCTTCACTATTTTAACCCCTTCAGTACTGGGACACATTTTACCTTGAGATTTGTGTACCATTAGACCATTTTATTGACATTAGGAAGGGTCTATGGAGGGCACAAGATTAATGGCCACAGTCTTCACTATTTTAACCCCTTCAGTACTGGGACACATTTTTACCTTGAGATTTGTGTACCATTAGACCATTTTATTGACATTAGGAAGGGTCTATGGAGGGCACAAGATTAATGGCCACAGTCTTCACCATTTTAACCCCCACATGAGTTTCTGAAGCTGTAGAAAGTCACCAAATAGTCACCACAATGAATAGGGAAACACGTCACGCTACTGAAGGGGTTAAGTATTTTTTGGAGTGTTTGATGTTTCTAGAGAGGGTTCCATGAGTGTGAAAAGGGTTTACAATGAAAAGAAGTATTAGAAGAGAGTTTGAAACCTTTAGATGGTGTTAGACGATTGAAATAAAGGTTTAGAATGGGCAAGGAATGTTTTGGAGTGTT
>NC_059255.1:6305247-6307747 GCF_017591435.1 Portunus trituberculatus | reverse complement strand
AAACGTGAATATTTGAAAGAAAACGTGAATATCTTTAAAGAAAACTGGCTTTAAATTGACTAGAGAAAATTTGAGAGAGAGAGAGAGAGAGAGAGAGAGAGAGAGAGAAGGATGATAGATGAGAGAAAGATAGAGAGAGGTGGAGAGAAAGATGGAGAGAAAAATAAAGATGGAGAGAAGAGGACAGAAAGATGGAGAGAAGAAGAGAAAAATGTAGAGAAAGATGAAGAGAAAATGCTTCCACCACCACCACCACTCTCCACCACCACCACCACCACCACCACTCTCCACAGGCTCTAGTTGAAGTGACATGGGTTTTTAAGGGTGTTTTTGTGGTTCTAGTGGCAGATTAACAACATTTCTGCATTATTAACAGGAGAAACAATAAGTGACGTGGGTTTTTAAGGGTGTTTTTGTGGTTCTAGTGACAGATTAACAACATTTCTGCATTATTAACAGGAGAAACAATAAGTGACGTGGGTTTTAAGGGTGTTTTGTGGTTCTAGTGACAGATTAACAACATTTCTGCATTATTAACAGGAGAAACAATAAGTGACGTGGGTTTTAAGGGTGTTTTGTGGTTCTAGTGACAGATTAACAACATTTCTGCATTATTAACAGGAGAAACAATAAGTGACGTGGGTTTTAAGGGTGTTTTGTGGTTCTAGTGACAGATTAACAACATTTCTGCATTATTAACAGGAGAAACAATAAGTGACGTGGGTTTTAAGGGTGTTTTGTGGTTCTAGTGACAGATTAACAACATTTCTGCATTATTAACAGGAGAAACAATAAGTGACGTGGGTTTTAAGGGTGTTTTGTGGTTCTAGTGACAGATTAACAACATTTCTGCATTATTAACAGGAGAAACAATAAGTGACGTGGGTTTTAAGGGTGTTTTGTGGTTCTAGTGACAGATTAACAACATTTCTGCATTATTAACAGGAGAAACAATAAGTGACGTGGGTTTTAAGGGTGTTTTGTGGTTCTAGTGACAGATTAACAACATTTCTGCATTATTAACAGGAGAAACAATAAGTGACGTGGGTTTTAAGGGTGTTTTGTGGTTCTAGTGACAGATTAACAACATTTCTGCATTATTAACAGGAGAAACAATAAGTGACGTGGGTTTTAAGGGTGTTTTGTGGTTCTAGTGACAGATTAACAACATTTCTGCATTATTAACAGGAGAAACAATAAGTGACGTGGGTTTTTAAAGGTGTTTTTGTGGTTCTAGTGGCAGATTAACAACATTTCTGCATTATTAACAGGAGAAACAATAAGTGACGTGGGTTTTTAAAGGTGTTTTGTGGTTCTAGTGACAGATTAACAACATTTCTGCATTATTAACAGGAGAAACAATAAGTGACGTGGGTTTTTAAGGGTGTTTTTGTGGTTCTAGTGACAGATTAACAACATTTCTGCATTATTAACAGGAGAAACAATAAGTGACGTGGGTTTTTAAGGGTGTTTTTGTGGTTCTAGTGGCAGATTAACAACATTTCTGCATTATTAACAGGAGAAACAATCTTAAGAAACCAGCTAGTCATTTCTGTGGCCTTGGAAAACAGTGGTGGTGAGAGCAGAGCAATTAAAAACACATCACTAACTCCAAAAAAAGTAGTAGTAGTAGTAGTAGTAGTAGTAGTAGTAGTAGTAGTAGTAGTAGTAGTATATTGTGGCAGTGTACATCAAACCCTGCTTAGTTTAATTAAGGACACACGCTGTAACTAACTGTGGGAGGTACTGGGAGAGGCTGGGAGGCACTGGGAGAGGCTGGGATACATTGGGAGAGGCTGGGAGGCACTGGGAGAGGCTGGGATACATTGGGAGAGGCTGGGAGGCACTTGGAGAGGCTGGGAGGTACTGGGAGAGGCTGGGAGGCACTGGGAGAAGCTGGGATACATTGGGAGAGGCTGGGAGGCACTTGGGGAGGCTACGAGGCACTGGGAAGTACTGGGAGAGGCTGGGATACATTGGGAGAAGCTAGGAGGCACTTGGAGAGGCTGGGAGGCACTGGGAAACACTGAGAGAGGCTGGGAGATGCTGGAAGGCACTGGGAGACACTGGGAGAGGCTGGGAGACACTGGGAGAGGCTGGGAGGCACTGGGAGACACTGGGAGGCACTGGGAGAGGCTGGGAGGCACTTGGAGAGGCTAGGAGGTACTGGGAGAGGCTGGGAGGTACTGGGAGAGGGTGGGAGAGGCTGGGTTTGGTCTCTAATACTAGTAAACATTGAATGATTTAAAAATGTTTAGAATGTTTTATATATCACAAAGTAGGAATGTTTGTGTAAGGTAGAAATGAGGTCGGTCTCTCTCTCTCTCTCTCTCTCTCTCTCTCTCTCTCTCTCTCTCTCTCTCTCTCTCAATGGTAAGGCTAAGGCGAGATGTATATGTGTATGTGTGTGTATATGTGTCTGTCTCTCTCTCTCTCTCTCTCTTTCCGACACACACACACATATACAGCAACAGTTCTCAAATCAAATCAACACAGACAC
>NC_059255.1:6292747-6300247 GCF_017591435.1 Portunus trituberculatus | reverse complement strand
AGAAATTAAACCTAGCCTAACCTAACCTCATGAGAAAGTGAGGTTTTAGTGGGGGGCGGGAAACCTAACCCAGCCTAACCTAACCTCATGGAAAAGCGGCATTTTAGGGTTTTTAGGGTAGAGAAATTAAACCTAGCCTAACCTAACCTCATGAGAAAGTGAGGTTTTAGTGGGGGGCGGGAAACCTAACTAAACATAACCTAACCTCATGGAAAAGCGGCATTTTAGGGTTTTTAGGGTAGAGAAATTAAACCTAGCCTAACTTAACCTCATGGGAAAGTGAGGTTTTAGTGGGGGGCGGGAAACCTAACCCAGCCTAACCTAACCTCATGGAAAAGTGGCATTTTAGGGTTTTTAGGGTAGAGAAATTAAACCTAGCCTAACCTAACCTCATGAGAAAGTGAGGTTTTAGTGGGGGGCGGGAAACCTAACCTAACCTCATGGGAAAGCGATGTTTTAATCTAACCTAACCTAACCCAACCCCAGTTTCCGATAGGGTAGAATGGGGTTAGGAATGCTGGCAGAAATAGAATGTGTGAATGTGCATGGCTATTTCATTTATTCCTTTATTTTATTCATTTACTTGACATTTATTGAAAGAAAATCCCTTTACTGTGGTGTCTTTGAGAGCAGATATGAACGAGGCTCTTGTCCGATACGTTTTTCAATACTTATTTCTCTTTTTTCAGCTAATTTCTCTTATTTACCGGCGTCTTTATGGCTTTATTTATTAATTTACTCATTATTCCTTCATTTATTTGCTTTATCAACCGTAGGACATTCATATTAGCGAGAATTTACTGATGAAAAAGGAATTAATATGGCTCCTTCAAGCTTTCTTTTCCATTTTCTTCTCTCTTTTTTAGCTAATTTCTCCCATTTACCGGCGCCTTTAATGTCCGTCGGCTCTCTGTCAGTAAATGAAATAATATTGAGCAGACATCCTTAGCGTGAAGAGGAGACGGCAGCCATTATTTGAGCCATTTATGCTAATTCTTTATTATTAATTAAGGCCCCATTCGTTCCTTCCTTGCATAATGACAGCAGTAGTCACCGTCCGGAGATCTCGGTTGTCATTGGCTGCCGCGCCGTCTTGAATTAAACAAGCGGCGTTTTCATTGGCTCTCCCTCCCCGCGCTGACCGCCAACAGCCAATCAGCGCGCGCCTCTTACGCCGTCTCGCCACCTCTGATTAAAGCCCAGATAAGTTCCAATGATATTTTCGCCGCCATTTTTCCCCCCCACTGGCAGATGTCTATGTATTTTTTATTTCCCGGTAGGTTTTAATGGCGGGGAAATTTACTGGGAGCCTCAAATATGACGGGAAAAATAGGGAAATACCGGGGAGTTGAGCGATAATGGCGGAAAATAGGGGCGAAGAGGAGGGGGTGAAATTTCCCTATAATAGCCAAATAAATAGCATGACAGCGTTCCTTTAGGTGGGAAATCAATCAGAATATTACCTTAAGAAATAATAAATGCAAGGAAATACGTGGAAATATTATACATGGCGTAACTGGCGGCGTGACATGCGAAGTGGGAAATACAGCGATGGAGGGAAATAAACAGACTACACTGGAAATAATGGGAAATATAAATAATAAATAATAATGAAGATAACCTAAAGGAACGAACAATGTCGACAAAATTGACTTGGGAGGAGAAATAGATGAATAAATTAATATATAAAGACAGACATACAGACAGACAGACACCTTAACACACACAGTACTTATAAATAAATAAATAAAATAAAAACAAAGAAATAATAACAATAAATAGGAAAAGGGGAGTGAAATAGATGAATAAATGAAATATATAGAGGAGACAGACACACAGACAGACGGACAGACATACATACAGACAGACAGACACCTTATAATAAGACAAATCGTATTTATAAATGAATAAATAAAATAAAAATGAAGAAATAATGACAATAAATAAGAAAAACAAGATAAAATACCCCAAAATAAGCCAAAAATAGGACATACAGACACCTTAACGTACTGATAACTTGATAAATAAGATAAAAATGAATAAATAATGATAATAAGTAGCAAAAAACAAGATAAAATAACATAAATAAGCCAAAAATAGGGACATACAGACAAACAGACATCTTAATTAACGTACTGATAACTTGATAAATAAGATAAGAAATAAAGAAATAATGATAATAAATAAGAGAAACAGATTAAAATGCCATAAATAAGCCAGGAAAGGCAGAAAATAAGGAGAAATTAACCTCAAAGTATATTTTTTAAGTATATGTTGAGAATTAATAGTTTTTGAAGCCATGACAGATTTGAATGATGAAATATTGAACTTAATTAATAAAAGAAGCTCAATTGATGATAAAGAGAGACAGAGAGAGAAAAAAGAGAGATAGAGAGAGAGATAGAGAGAGAGAGAAAAGAGATAGAATGAGTGATAGAATGAAAGAGAGAGAGAGAGAAAGAAAGAAAAGAGATGGAGGGATAGAGAGACAAAGCGAGAAAGAAAAAGAGATAGAAAGAAAATAGAAAAAATAGAGAGAGAGAGAGAGAGAGAGAGAGAGAGAGAGAGAGAGAGAGAGAGAGAGAGAGAGAGAGAGAGAGAGAGAGAGAGAGAGAGAGAGAGAGAGAGAGAGAAAATAAATGAAAAGAAAAAGAAAGAAAGAAAGAAAAGAGCAAGAAGGAAACAGAGACGTAGAAAGAACGAGAAAATGACAAAGAAAAGAGAATAAAGAGGAAAAAAAAAAAGAAAATGACAACGAAAGAGAAAAAGAAAAAAAAGAAAAGGAAGATCTGATAAAAGAAATAAAGAAAAGAGAAAAAAAAGAAAAAAAAGGAACAAGATAGAAAAGAGAAATAGGAAAAAAAAAAAAATGACAAAGAAAATAATAAAACAAGAAAGAGAAAAGGAAGAACTAGCAAAAAAAAAAAAAAAAAATGAAGAAAAACGAGAAAAAAAAAAAATAAAACAGAAACAAGAAAGGAATGAAAATAAAAGAAAAAAAGGAATAACTGTAACAAAAAAAAAAAAACGAAGAAATGAACAAAAAACAAAGAAAATCAAAATAAATGCCTTTAATTATTACAAAGCTTTCATAAACAAATATTTCCGATGTAAAACACAAAATTTTAAACATTCTCAACCTACAAAAGACACGAAAATAATGAAAAAAGGAAGAAAAAATGAGAAAATACGAGAAATGAGCCATGGAAGGAAGGATGAAGAGGAAAATAATCAAAATATATATAAGAATAGAAAAAAAGCGGAATTATTGAAGTATATAATTGTTTTAAGAGAGTTTTCCGTAATTTAAACTCAACAGACATTATAAAAACACTAAAACTAATATTATAGCTATTCTAAATCAAATAAGCCATTAAAACAGTAGAAATCGCGTTGAAAATTGATATTATAGACATTTCAAAGGTGTATACCGAGTGATGGTGAAGTAAATGAGTGTTGTAACTATTTTGAACACAAGAGACGACATGAAATAATCAAAATATGGACGAAAATAATATTACAGACATTTTTTTTATTAGTGTAGGTATTGAAAGCAAAATATTCGTGGCTGATGTAAAGAAAACAGAGAGAGAAAGAGATAAGAAATAGAGAAATGAGAAAAATGAAGAAGGAAATGAGATGATGATAATGATAATAATAATAATAATAATAATAATAATAATAATAGAAGAAAAATCAAATTCTATGCCAGAGATAACAAAAGACAGAGATAGAGATAAGAAATAGAGAAATTAGCAAAATGGAGAAGGAAAAGAGAAAAATGCATATTTTGGACACATTTTTACCTTGAGATTTGTGTACCATTAGACCATTTTATTGACATTAGGAAGGGTCTATGGAGGGCAGAAGATTAATGGCCACAGTCTTCACTATTTTAACCCCTTCAGTACTGGGACACATTTTTACCTTGAGATTTGTGTACCATTAGACCATTTTATTGACATTAGGAAGGGTCTATGGAGGGCAGAAGATTAATGGCCACAGTCTTCACTATTTTAACCCCTTCAGTACTGGGACACATTTTTACCTTGAGATTTGTGTACCATTAGACCATTTTATTGACATTAGGAAGGGTCTATGGAGGGCAGAAGATTAATGGCCACAGTCTTCACTATTTTAACCCCTTCAGTACTGGGACACACTTTTACCTTGAGAATTGTGTACCATTAGACCATTTTATTGACATTAGGAAGGGTCTATGGAGGGCAGAAGATTAATGGCCACAGTCTTCACTATTTTAACCCCTTCAGTACTGGGACACACTTTTACCTTGAGATTTGTGTACCATTAGACCATTTTATTGACATTAGGAAGGGTCTATGGAGGGCAGAAGATTAATGGCCACAGTCTTCACTATTTTAACCCCTTCAGTACTGGGACACACTTTTACCTTGAGAATTGTGTACCATTAGACCATTTTATTGACATTAGGAAGGGTCTATGGAGGGCAGAAGATTAATGGCCACAGTCTTCACTATTTTAACCCCAACATGAGTTTCTGCGTGTTTTTTTTCCCTTTTTTCTTTTTAAATTTCTAACATGTGGGGTTTTTCACGAGAATTCCTGAACTAAATTTGATACTTTTTATGGCACCTTCTATCTCAAAGCCCACCCGCTAGGAAACCATTGCCCTGAGTGAGGAAGCCCTACCTACACTGCTACCGTGGCCAGGATTCGACCCCGTGCGCTCGGAGACGCCTCGGAGCCCCACTGCACCACGGCACTCCGAAATCTAATAATAATTCTGTGTTATCTAATAATTACGCCATTTCAATTTACTACAGTAGATGGAGGTAATCAATCTTTAGGTGAAAACATGATAAATTAGTAGGAGAGATGGAGAGAGAGAGATAGGAGAGATAGAGAGAGAGAAATAGACGAAAAAGATAGAAATAAGGAGATTAAGAGATAAATAGTGTAATATAAACACAAAAAACACGTATTTTTAAACCAAACTAGAAATAAAACATAATAAAATCGTGTTTAGGAGAGATGGAGAGAGGTGGAAGAGAGAGAAATAGACGAAATAGAAAAGAGATAAGAAGAGATAAGAGATGAACAGGCTAGTATAAGCAAACAAACAAAAAAACAGAAAAAAACACGTATTTCCAACCCATTTTAAACCATAGAATAATCAAACTAAAAGTAAAATAAAAGAAAATCGTGTCTAGGAGAGATGGAAGGAGATAAAAGACAGAGAAATAGACAAACAGAGATAAATAAAGAGAAATAAGAATAAGCAAAAAAAAAAAAAAAACACGTATTTCAAACCAATTTAAGGAAAGATGGAGAGAGAGAGAGAGATAGAAGATAGAGAAAGAGACGAATAGAAAGAAATAAGGAGAAATAAGTAAAATATTATAAAAAAAACACATTTTAAACCATTTCTAGAACATGAAATCGCTAAAAGAGAAATAAAAAGCTGAAATATTGTGGTTTGGAAAGGTATCAATAGCTGGAGAAGGAAAAAAAAATGATAAATACTGGAAAGGCGAAATTAAACCAAAGTAGACAGTGGAAATAGACAAAACTAATGATAAAACTGGAAAAAGAGAAAGAAAATAAGAAAATAATGGAAAGAATAAGAGTTAACAAGATTTCTATTGCATATATGAACAAACAAAACGTATTTTAAACCAACGTAGACAAAAATAGAGAGATAGAAAGATAGAAAAAAGAGAGACAAAGAGATAGAAGAGAGAGATATAAAGAAGAAAGAGAGAGAAAGATAGAAAAATAGAGAGAAAGAGACAGGAGATATAACGAAGAGAAAGAAATAGAGAGATAGAAAAAGATATAGAAGAGGGAGATATAACGAAGAGAGAGAGGGAAAAAGAGAGAGAAAGAGAGAGAAGGAGATGAAAACGGTCTAATATAAGCAAACCACAGGCAAAATACCTTCTATAAACCACGAAAATACCAAACTAAAGACTAAAACAACGAAAAATGCTAACTGGAAGAGGAGGAAATATGAGAAAGCTTGACTAGAGATAGATAGAAACATTTTTTGATAGACGCTAGACAAAAAACTCATTAAATTAACCAAACTAAGCATTCTAAACCCAATATAAGGCAGGGAGACAATCAAATAGCGGTTAAAACACTAGAAAATCGCGGGTGGGAGAGGTAGAGAGGGCTGCAAGATGGAAAAATAGAGAAAATGAAGGAAGGTTATAGACAAAACTCGTCATATTAACAAATTATTCATTCTAAACCCAATATAAGGCAGGGAGACAATCAAATATCGGTTAAAACACTAGAAAATCGCTGGTGGGGGAGGTAGAGAGGGCTGCAAGATGGAAAAATAGAGAAAATATAGGAAGGTTATAGACAAAACTCGTCATATTAACAAATTATTCATTCTAAACCCAATATAAGGCAGGGAGACAATCAAATATCGGTTAAAACACTAGAAAATCGCGGGTGGGGGAGGTAGAGAGGGCTGCAAGATGGAAAAATAGAGAAAATATAGGATGATTATAGACAAAACTCGTCATATTAACAAATTATTCATTCTAGACCCAATATAAGGCACGGAGACAATCAAATAGCGGTTAAAACACTAGAAAATCGCTGGTTGGGGAGGTAGAGAGGGCTGCAAGATGGAAAAATAGAGAAAATATAGGATGATTATAGACAAAACTCGTCATATTAACAAATTATTCATTCTAGACCCAATATAAGGCACGGAGACAATCAAATAGCGGTTAAAACACTAGAAAATCGCGGGTGGGAGAGGTAGGGAGAGCGGGGAGAGGAGAGGGGGTAGAGTTTGGCAGTTTTTGGAAGAGGTAGCAGAGCGCGTGGCGAGTTTAAGCTTCATAGCAGTGAGGGAGGGCGCGCGCAGTGGATAGAGCCTGTTATTTCACCTTATTTTACCCGACATGGACAATTTTGGTGAGTGTGGAGGCGCTGGGGATACTCTACAAGGATGGGGGCACACGTGGGTAGGCTGGTGAGGGCGTGGGTCAAGGGGAAATAAGGGAAAATAAGGGGAAATGAAAGACAAAAATATTGACTATACGATACTTTAATGGCGATCTAGCTGTGTGTGTAAATATTAAGGAATTGTTGTTATTTTCCTTGTTTTCTCTCACTTGTTGTTGTTTTTGTGGCTTGTGCAAGGGTTTGTGGGTAGTTTGGACCTGTGTGCGTGTGTGTGCGTATTTTCTATGTGCGTGTCTGTCTGCATGTACACTTTGAACCGGCCGGTGTGTGTGTGTGTATGTAGGTGCGTGTGTGTACGTGTGTGTGTATGTAGGGTTATGTAGGGGAATATTCTCTCTCTCTCTCTCTCTCTCTCTCTCTCTCTCTCTCTCTCTCTCTCTCTCTCTCTCTCATTCGTGTGTGTGTGTGTGTGTGTGCGTGCGTGTCTGTGTGTGTGTGTGTATGTGCGTGCGCGTGTGCTCTCGGTTCTTGAAATTTTATGGTGGTCCTTCCCAGAAATTACCATCATCATCATCATCAGCTTGTTTCCGT
>NC_059255.1:6277747-6290247 GCF_017591435.1 Portunus trituberculatus | reverse complement strand
CCCTATTTCCTCCTGTTATTTCAGAGTTTTCCCTTATTTCCCTGTATTTCCCTATTTTCTTGCTGTTATTTCCCTGTTTTTCCTTGTTATTTCTGTTTTCTTCATTATTTCTGTTTTTCTTGTTTGTTTTTCCTATTTCCCCTTTTCCTTTTGTTATTTTCCTGTTTTTCCTTGTTTTTTTTCCATTTCCTGTTATTTCCCTGTTTTTCCTTTTCCCTTTTTTCCTTGTTATTTCCATTTTCCCTGTTTCCTCCTTGTTTTCCTGTGTTTTTCCTTTTCTACTTATTTCTTTCTTTCCTGTTTCCCTGTTTCCCTCTGTTTATCCTTATTTTTATTTGTTTTCCAGTTTTTCTTCCCCTTTTTTCCTCTTCCCAAATTTCCCACCCTTTTTTCCCTACCCCTGCCTTTTTCCTTATTTTCTTCCTAGTTTCCCTAATTTTCCTTGTTTTTCCTGGCTTTTCCTTGTTTTCCTGGCCTTTTTCTTGCTTTTTTCCCAGGTTTTAATTGTTTTTCCTGACTATTCCTTGTTTTTTTCCCTTGTTTTCCCTGTTTTTCTTGGGTTTCCTGGCCTTTTCCGTTTTTTCCTGTATTTTTCCTGAGCAGTCCTGGCTTTTCCTTGTTTTTTTCCTTGTTTTCCTGGTCTGTTTCTTGTTTTCCCCTGGCTTTCCTTGTTTTTCCTGTCCTTTTCCTAATTTTTCCCTTGTTTTCCTGATCCTTTTCATTGCTTTTATCAATTTTTCCGTGTTTTTTCCAGGCCTTTCCTTGTTTTTCCTGGTCCTTTCCTTGTTTTCCCTTTCCATTTCCTTGTTATTTCCTTGTTTTCCCTTTTTTCCTTTGTTTTCCTGATCCTTTCCTTGCCTTTTCCCAGTTTTTCTTGTTTTTCCGGCTTTTCCTTGTTTTCCTGGTCCTTTCCTTGTTTTTCCTTGTTTTTCCTGACTCCTTTTTTCCATTTTTTTTATTTCCTGGTCTTTTTGCTTTTCCTGGCCCTTTCCTTGTGTTTTCCTGGTTTTTCCTTGTTTTTCTGACCTTTTTCCTTGTTTTCCCAGTTTTTCATGTTTTTCCTGGCCTTTTCTTGTATTTCCTGGTCTTTTTCTTGATTTTTCCTTTTTTCTAGTTTCCTTCCTTTTCCTTGTTTTTTCCTGTTTTTTTCTTGTTTCCTTCTGTTTTACTCTTTTTCTTCATGTTTTTTCCCTGCTCCTCCCTGCCCTTTTCCTATTTTTCTTTCTAGTTTCCTTGTTTTCCTTGTTTTTTCCTTGCCTGTCCTGGTTTTTCCTTGTTTCCATTTGTTTTACTCTGTTCTTACACTATTTTTTCCTCTTATCCCTGTCTTTTCCTGTTTCCTTCCCTATTTTCCTGTTTATTTTCCTGTTTTCTATCCTGTTTTCCTGTATTTTCCCTGTTCAAGTTTCCTAAAGTTTTTTTCCCTGTTTTTCAAGTTTTCTACACTATTTTCCTGTTTTCCTTGTTTTTTTTAAGTTTCCTACCTGTTTTTTTCCTGTTTTTCAAGTTTCTTACTCTATTTTCCTGTTTTTTTTCCATTTCTCTATCTGTTTTCCTCTTTGTTCCTCCATCTTCCTGTTTTTTTCCGTTTTCTACAAAATTTTCCTGTTTTATCTCAGTTTTTCCTTTCCCTCAGTTTTTTTTTCAAGTTTCCTTCCCAATTTTCCTGTTTTTTTCCCCAGTTTTTTCAAGTTACCCTATTTTTCCTTTTTTTCCTCTTTTTTCCTGTTTCCTACCCTTTATTTTGTTTCCTTGTTTGTGTTCTCTTGTTTTCCTTTTTTAATGTTTGTTTTTATTTATCCCATTCGTTTCTCCATGTTTTTCCTTGTTTTCCTTGTTTTCCCCTGATTTTCCTGTTTTCCTACTCTATTTTCCCCGTTTTTCCTTGTTTCCCTCTAATTTTCCTGTTTCCTACTCCATTTTCCCCGTTTCTCCTTGTTTCCCTCTGATTTTCCTGTTTCCTACTCTATTTTCCCCGTTTTTCCTTGTTTCCCTCTAATTTTCCTGTTTTCCTACTCTATTTTCCCCGTTTTTCCTTGTTTTCCCTGATTTTCCTGTTTTCCTACTCTATTTTTCGTTTTTCCTTGTTTCCCTCTAATTTTCCTGTTTTCCTACTCTATTTTTCCCCGTTTTTCCTTGTTTCTCCCCATTATTTTGCTGTTTTTCCATGCTTCCTTTATTTTTTTCCTGTTTTTTTCCCTGTTCATTTTTCCCTATATATTGTTCCCTATTTTCCTTGTTTTTCCATATTTTGTCCTTTTTCCTTGTTTTTTCCCGTTTCCTCCCTATTTTTCCGTTATTCTGTGCCTTTCCTTCTTTTCCTGTTAATTATTTTCCTTGTTTCCCTATTTTTCCTGTTTTTCCCTGCTTCCTACCCTATTTTTCCCTAATTTATCCATCGTTTCCTTGTTTCCCCACTCAGTTTTCCTGTTCTTCCCTTTCCATGTTGATCCTTTCTCCTTTTTCCTTCATTTTCCTTCTTTTCCGTTTCCTGTCCTGTTATTTGTCTATTTTCTTGTTTTCCTTGTTTGTGTTTGTGTTTTCCCAGTTTAGTTGTCTTGTTTTTCTAGTTTTTCCTGTTTTCCTCTTTTTTTCCCTGTTTTTTTGGTCCGTTTCCCTATTTTGTCCTGTTTTTCCTTGTTTTTTTTCCCTGTTTATCTTATTTTTCATGTTATTCCCTGTTTCTTGTCCTTGTTTACCTTTGTTTTCCCTGTTTTTCCCTATTTGGACCTGTTTCTCCCATTTCTTTCCCTGTTTTTCCTGTTTTTTCCCTGTTTCCTACCCTATTTGTGTGTATTTTGTTGTTTTCCTTGTTTATGTTGGTGGTGGTGGTGGTGGTGGTGGTGTTTAGTGCAATGACAGTTTCCCTTATCTTTTTCCTCTCTTTCTCTCTCTCTCTCTCTCTCTCTCTCTCTCTCTCTCTCTCTCTCTCTCTCTCTCTCTCTCTCTCTCTCTCTCTTCTTCTTCTCTTCTTCTTCTCTTTTCTCTCTCTCTCTCTCTCTCTCTCTCTCTCTCTCTCTCTCTCTCTCTCTCTCTCTCTCTCTCTCTCTCTCTCTCTCTCTCTCTCTCTCTCTCTCTCTCTCTCTCTCTCTCTCTCTCTCTCTCTCTTTTATTAATATTTGTTTATTTAATGTTTTCTTGTTTTTTCTTTTCTATTTTCTTGTTTTGTTTGTTTTTTTTCCTTATTTTCTTTGTTTTGGTCAAAATTTACTTATTTATTTGATTTGTTTCTTTCAATTTTCCTTTTTCCTATTTTCCTTCTTTTTGTCTTTTTCTTGTTTTGTTTAAGATTTTCTCACATTTTCCTCTGGTTTATCTAAATTCTTTCACTTTTCCTCTATTTTCCTTGTCTTGTCTTTGTTTTCCTTGATTTCCTTGTTTTCCTTGTTTGTTCCTGTCAAGATTTCCACATTTTCTTGATTTTCCTGTTTTTCCTCTGGTGTATCTAGGTTTTTTCCTTAATTTTCCTTGTTTTGTCCTTGTTTTCCTTGTTTTCCTTGTTGGTTCCTGTCAAGATTTCCACATTTTCTTGATTTTCCTGTTTTTTTATTTCCTTGTTTTTATTTTCCTTATGTTTTTTCTCACATTTTGTTGATTTTCCTGTTTTTTCCTCTGGTTTATCTACATTCTTCTCTTTTTTCCTTATTTTTGCTTATTTTTCCTTTTTCCTTGTTTGTTTTGGGTTAGATTTTGTCCTATTTTCTTGATTTCCTTCCTTTTCCTTATCCTTTTTCTTCCTTTCTTTGTTTTCTGTCCATTTTCCTTCTTTTCCTTCCTTCTTTCCTCTCTCTTCCTTTCTTATTTCCCTTTTCTTGTTTTTTTCCTTCCTATTTCTTCCTTTCCTTGCTTTTTTGATAAATTTTTCTTTTTTGTCTTCCTTTTTCCTTGTTTTCTTCCTTCTCCCTTTTCATTTTTCTATTTTCCTTATTTTCTTTTTCTTTCCTTTATTTCTATTCCTTCATTTTCCTTCTTTTCCTTCCTCCTCCTCTTCCCTTTCCTTCTCTTTGTCTCTCCCTTTCTATAAATTACTTTTCCATACAATATTTGTCAACATTTTATACATTAAAGGCTATGTATGTATGTATGTATGTATGAATGTATGTATGTATGTCATTAATAATAATAATAATAGTAAGTTTTTTTTCTATTTCTTTTAGTCAATTGTGTTTTTAATGTTTGTGTATAAATTGGTCTAATGTACAGTGTGTATGTGTGTGTGTGTTTTTTAAGGGTGTTTTTGTGGTTCTAGTGGCAGATTAACAACATTTCTGCATTATTAACAGGAGAAACAATAAGTGACGTGGGTTTTTAAGGGTGTTTTTGTGGTTCTAGTGACAGATTAACAACATTTCTGCATTATTAACAGGAGAAACAATAAGTGACGTGGGTTTTTAAGGGTGTTTTTGTGGTTCTAGTGACAGATTAACAACATTTCTGCATTATTAACAGGAGAAACAATAAGTGACGTGGGTTTTAAGGGTGTTTTGTGGTTCTAGTGACAGATTAACAACATTTCTGCATTATTAACAGGAGAAACAATAAGTGACGTGGGTTTTAAGGGTGTTTTGTGGTTCTAGTGACAGATTAACAACATTTCTGCATTATTAACAGGAGAAACAATAAGTGACGTGGGTTTTAAGGGTGTTTTGTGGTTCTAGTGACAGATTAACAACATTTCTGCATTATTAACAGGAGAAACAATAAGTGACGTGGGTTTTAAGGGTGTTTTGTGGTTCTAGTGACAGATTAACAACATTTCTGCATTATTAACAGGAGAAACAATAAGTGACGTGGGTTTTAAGGGTGTTTTGTGGTTCTAGTGACAGATTAACAACATTTCTGCATTATTAACAGGAGAAACAATAAGTGACGTGGGTTTTAAGGGTGTTTTGTGGTTCTAGTGACAGATTAACAACATTTCTGCATTATTAACAGGAGAAACAATAAGTGACGTGGGTTTTAAGGGTGTTTTGTGGTTCTAGTGACAGATTAACAACATTTCTGCATTATTAACAGGAGAAACAATAAGTGACGTGGGTTTTAAGGGTGTTTTGTGGTTCTAGTGACAGATTAACAACATTTCTGCATTATTAACAGGAGAAACAATAAGTGACGTGGGTTTTAAGGGTGTTTTGTGGTTCTAGTGACAGATTAACAACATTTCTGCATTATTAACAGGAGAAACAATAAGTGACGTGGGTTTTAAGGGTGTTTTGTGGTTCTAGTGACAGATTAACAACATTTCTGCATTATTAACAGGAGAAACAATAAGTGACGTGGGTTTTAAGGGTGTTTTGTGGTTCTAGTGACAGATTAACAACATTTCTGCATTATTAACAGGAGAAACAATAAGTGACGTGGGTTTTAAGGGTGTTTTGTGGTTCTAGTGACAGATTAACAACATTTCTGCATTATTAACAGGAGAAACAATAAGTGACGTGGGTTTTAAGGGTGTTTTGTGGTTCTAGTGACAGATTAACAACATTTCTGCATTATTAACAGGAGAAACAATAAGTGACGTGGGTTTTAAGGGTGTTTTGTGGTTCTAGTGACAGATTAACAACATTTCTGCATTATTAACAGGAGAAACAATAAGTGACGTGGGTTTTAAGGGTGTTTTGTGGTTCTAGTGACAGATTAACAACATTTCTGCATTATTAACAGGAGAAACAATAAGTGACGTGGGTTTTAAGGGTGTTTTGTGGTTCTAGTGACAGATTAACAACATTTCTGCATTATTAACAGGAGAAACAATAAGTGACGTGGGTTTTAAGGGTGTTTTGTGGTTCTAGTGACAGATTAACAACATTTCTGCATTATTAACAGGAGAAACAATAAGTGACGTGGGTTTTAAGGGTGTTTTGTGGTTCTAGTGACAGATTAACAACATTTCTGCATTATTAACAGGAGAAACAATAAGTGACGTGGGTTTTAAGGGTGTTTTGTGGTTCTAGTGACAGATTAACAACATTTCTGCATTATTAACAGGAGAAACAATAAGTGACGTGGGTTTTAAGGGTGTTTTGTGGTTCTAGTGACAGATTAACAACATTTCTGCATTATTAACAGGAGAAACAATAAGTGACGTGGGTTTTAAGGGTGTTTTGTGGTTCTAGTGACAGATTAACAACATTTCTGCATTATTAACAGGAGAAACAATAAGTGACGTGGGTTTTAAGGGTGTTTTGTGGTTCTAGTGACAGATTAACAACATTTCTGCATTATTAACAGGAGAAACAATAAGTGACGTGGGTTTTAAGGGTGTTTTGTGGTTCTAGTGACAGATTAACAACATTTCTGCATTATTAACAGGAGAAACAATAAGTGACGTGGGTTTTAAGGGTGTTTTGTGGTTCTAGTGACAGATTAACAACATTTCTGCATTATTAACAGGAGAAACAATAAGTGACGTGGGTTTTAAGGGTGTTTTGTGGTTCTAGTGACAGATTAACAACATTTCTGCATTATTAACAGGAGAAACAATAAGTGACGTGGGTTTTTAAGGGTGTTTTTGTGGTTCTAGTGACAGATTAACAACATTTCTGCATTATTAACAGGAGAAACAATAAGTGACGTGGGTTTTTAAGGGTGTTTTTGTGGTTCTAGTGACAGATTAACAGTGAGAAACAATAAGTGACGTGGGTTTTAAGGGTGTTTTGTGGTTCTAGTGACAGATTAACAACATTTCTGCATTATTGTTTTAAAATGTTAGTTATTGGAATGATGTTTTGAAATGTTTGTTTACTCTTAATACACAAAAATAACATGGAAGAGTGTAAGATGAGAGAGAAGTGTTTCTCTCTGTTAGTTATTGGAATGATGTTTTGAAATGTTTGTTTACTCTTAATACACAAAAAATAACATTTAATTGTAAGGTGAAAGGTGGGTCTCTCTCTCTCTCTCTCTCTCTCTCTCTCTCTCTCTCTCTCTCTCTCTCTCTCTCTCTCTCTCTCTCTCTCTCTCTCTCTCTCTCTCTCTCTGTGTGTGTGTGTGTGACCTTGACATGCTTGAACGGTGTGTGTGTGTGTGTGTGTGTGTGTGTGTGTGTGTGTGTGTGTGTGTGTAATAATAATAATAATAATAATAATAATAATAATAATAATGGCGGATGAAGAAGAGGAAGAATAAGAAATAGATTGAAGTACATCGACCCACGAGGAGGAGGAAGAGGAGGAGGAGGAGGAGGAGGAGGAGGAGGAGGAGGAGGAGGAGGAGGAGGAGGAGGAGGAGGAGGAGGAGGAGGAGAGAATATCAAGTGGCTATTTTTACTTAATTTAATATACTGTTCTTCGGGTGGTGGTGGTGGTGGTGGTGGTCGTCTTCTTCCTCCTCCTCCTCCTCCTCCTCCTCCTCCTCCTCCTCCTCCTCCTCCTCCTCCTCCTCCTCCTCCTCCTCCTCCTCTCAAGAACAGTTTGATTAAAGAGTAACTGAGCGAATGGCAACACTCTCTCTCTCTCTCTCTCTCTCTCTCTCTCTCTCTCTCTCTCTCTCTCTCTCTCTCTCTCTCTCTCTCTCTCTCTCTCTCTCTCTCTCTCTCTCTCTCTCTCTCTGTGTGTGTGTGTGTGTCTCTCTCTCTCTCTCTCTCTCTCTCTCTCTCTCTCTCTCTCTCTCTCTCTCTCTCTCTCTCTCTCTCTCTCTCTCTCTCTCTGTGTGTTATGTGTGTGTGGTTGGTCGAGAGAGAGTGAGTGTGCACGTAACGGCTGTCTCTCTCTCTCTCTCTCTCTCTCTCTCTCTCTCTCTCTCTCTCTCTCTCTCTCTCTCTCTCTCTCTCTCCTATTGTCGGTTACTGTAGAATAGTGAACTCTCTCTCTCTCTCTCTCTCTCTCTCTCTCTCTCTCTCTCTCTTGTCGATGGTTCAGAGAGAGAGAGAGAGAGAGAGAGAGAGAGAGAGAGACTGTACGTTTATGTGCGTATATGCACGTGTGTGTGTGTGTGTGTGTGTGTGTGTGTGTGTGTGTGTGTGTGTGTGTGTGTTCCCTGTCCACGTGGTTGCCCCCCACTTTCCTCCTCCTCCTCGTCCTCCTCCTCCTCCTCCTCCTCCTCCTCCTCCTCCTCCTCCTCCTCCTCCTCCTCCTCTGCATGACTTTGATCTGGGTCAACGCATGAGAGAGAGAGAGAGAGAGAGAGAGAGAGAGAGAGAACCACTATCTATTCCCCTTCCTCCTCCTCCTCCTCCTCCTCCTCCTCCTCCTCCTCCTCCTCCTCCTCCTCCTCCTCCTCCAGGTGGGTTTGTCTCCATTAAGCCACCTGGCAGACCTCTCTCTCTCTCTCTCTCTCTCTCTCTCTCTCTCTCTCTCTCTCTCTCTCAGAACGTGGGAGTGCGTGCGTTGAGAGAGAGAGAGAGAGAATAAGGAGGTATGTATTGAGAGAGAGAGAGAGAGAGCGAGCGCGGGAGGGTTGGCAAGCTTGGTGACGGTTGTAGGAGAGAGAGCAGGGATACCTCTCTCTCTCTCTCTCTCTCTCTCTCTCTCTCTCTCTCTCTCTCTCTCTCTCTCTCTCTCTCACGTTTCATATGTAATTGATTTTTGCTTCTTCTTCTTCTTCTTCCTTCCTCTTCCTCCTTCTCTTCTTCTTCTTCTTCTTCTTCTTCTTCTTCTTCTTCTTCTTCTTCTTCCTTCTTCTTGTTCTTCCTGTTTTGTTTCCTGTTTTGCTTGTTCTTCCTCCTCCTCCTCCTCCTCCTTCCTCCTCCTCCTCCTCCTCCTCCTCCTCCTCCTCCTCCTCCTCCTCCTCCTCCTCCTCTTTCTCTCTCCGTCTTATCCTCTCGCTCCTTTTTCTCCTCCTCCTCCTCCTCCTCCTCCTCCTCCTCCTCCATCTCTCTCTCTCTCTCTCTCTCTCTCTCTCTCTCTCTCTCTCTCTCTCTCTCTCTCTCTCTCTCTCTCTCTCTCTCTCTCTCTCTCTCTGACCCTGCCCTTCCTCCTCCTCCTCCTCCTCCTCTCTTCCTGTCTGTCTGTCGCGTTGCCGTTATTATTATTATTATTATTATTATTATTATTATTATTATTATTATTATTATTACTACTACTACTACTACTACTACTACTACTACTAAACCACCACCACCACCACCATCGCCTTTTCTACTACTACTACTACTACTACTACTAAACCACCACCACCACCATCGCCTCCTCTTCTACTACTACTACTACTACTACTACTACTACTACTACTACTACTACTACTACTACTACTACTAGGATGAAGTTAGGTGAGGTGAGGTGATGTCAGGCGAGGGTAGGTCATCATTGTCAGCAGCAGCAGCAGCAGCAGCAGCAGCAGCGTGGTCTCCGTCAGCGTGAGCGAGGTGTTGAGCCGGGCAGGGTGTGGAGGGAGAAGCTGTGGCGGTTATGTCGGCCTAGGCCACTTACCTATCATAAGCGTATGGCTTTTCCCCTCGGACCCTGCCCCCCCACCCCCTCCCCGGACCTCGCCAGACACCCCTGCACCACCCCGCCGCCCATTGCTGCCATGCTGTTTTCTTCTTCGGGTGGTTAGTGTGTGTGTGTGTGTGTGTGTGTGTGTGTGTGTGTGTGTGGCACAGTGTGAGGGTGAATGGTGGTGGTGGTGGTGGTGAGAGTGACCGTGCCGTGCCCTGCAGGATGACGGTGCCCCGCGGCCAGCGCCCCGCGATGCCCCGCCCCGTGGACTTGTGTATAGCCTAACTTATTGAGGATGGATAACCTGTCGGGGCTGTTCGGCGATGGCGACCTGGGCGACCTGGACCTGGCGGGGGACTCCTTCGGCGCGCCCCCCGGCCCCGCGCCGCCACCCAACGCCGCCCCCACCGCCGACATGGAGCTGGCCCAAGGCACCTTCCCGCAGCCACCCTTCGGCACCGCGGGGCCGCCGCAGCAGCCGTCGCAGGGCCCTGCCCACAAGCTGGCCATGGGCGGCGGCCAGGCCCTCTACCCCGGCCCGGGCGGCGGCGGGGGCTATCAGTACCCCGGCGCCCCCGGCCAGCAGCAGCCGCAGCAGCAGCAGCAACAACAGCAGCAGCAGCCGCAGCCGCCCATCAACCAGTACCAGGGGGGCCAGTACCCTGGGGCGTTCCCTGGGGCGGGGCAGCAGGACCTGTACGGCCAGCGGCCCCTGCAGCCCGGCCAGGGCGTGCCGGGCTGGGGCGGTCCCCAGCCTGACCCATATGGCCAGATGCCCGCCCCCTCCTACCAGCACCCCGGCTACACCCAGACGGGCCCCCTGCCGCCCTACCAGGGACCGGGCGTCCCCGGGGGCGGCATGGGCGGCTCTATGCAACAAAACATTCCACAGAACTACCAGGGCCTGCCACCTCAGAGCCTGGCCCAGGGGTATCCCCCCGCCTCCCAGGCCATGGCCTACCAGGCAGCCCCCAGGCCCTCCTTCCCCGGGTACGACCCACAGCGACCAATGGCTTCCAACTCCCCCAGCATGAACCCCTTCCCCGGGGGTCCCCCCACCGCGCCGGGCCAGCCCCAGCAGTACCCCATGAGGCAGCCCTTCCAGCCCGCGCACCAGCAGTATCCTCAGGGACAAGTTCCTATGGCCCCGCAGCAGCAGCAGCAGCAGCAACAGCAACAGCAACAACAGCAACAGCAACAACAACAGCAGCAGCAGCAGCAGCAGTCACTGATGGGCGGCGGGCGCGCCCCTGGTGAGCTGAGCCCGTACGCTGGTTCTCAGCTGCCCAACGGCACGCCCACGTATAGGACGCCCTTCCCGCAGGCGTCGCCGCAGCTGTCCCCGCACCCTCAGGCGTCGCCGCGGCCCCAGATGTCCCCCATGCCCCGTAGCATGTCCCCGCACACCAGACCCAACTCCACCCTGGGCGTGGCCACCCCTGTGTCCTCACCCGCCGCCTTGCCGCCCTCGTCCAGCGCGTCCCCGGCGCCCGCGCTGGGCGGCGGCCAGGCCACCAGCCTGCAGCAGCTGGAGAACATGGTGAAGCCAGGCCGCAACACGCCCACCTCGCAGCGCTGCACCACGCCCACCCAGCCACTCCATTCCCCAGGACACTACGCTGGCTCCTCGGGCGTACCCAGCCCCATGGCCACCAGGGCGCCCATGTCCCCAGGCATGGGCGCGCGGCCCCCCATGGCCACCCCCATGAGCCCCGGCATGGGCAGCAGGCCGCCTATGTCCCCAGGCCTGGGCCCCGGGGCTGCCAGGCCGCCCATGTCCCCTGGGGTGGCGCGGCCGCCCATGTCCCCCGGGGTGGGACCTGGCGCGGGGCGGCCGCCCATGTCCCCGCAACAGTGGCAGCAGCAGGCGCGCTCCCTGGGGCAGCAGCAGCAGCAGCAGCAGGGGTACGTGCAGGGCGGCAGCTACATGGCGGGCGGCCTGGGCGGGCAGCGAGCGGGGCTGCCCCTCAGCCAGCATTCACCCCTACCCTCCTCCCAGGGGCCCGACGCGGCCCTGCCTGACAGTATTGGTAGCGTTAGTGACGGTAATGTGACTCCTAGCACCCCCAGTGTATCCACCGCCGCCACCACGGACCCTCCCGCCGCGGGCGTGGCAGCCGTGGCGGCGGCGGCCGCGGCCACGGCCACGGGCGTGGAGTGCGTGCAAGTGCAGGCCTCTACGGGGCCCACCACCACGCCCACAGCCTCGCCCGCGCCACGCGGCGCCCACCTGCCAGCGCCCACCAACGTGCCTACCACCTCCAGCCTGGCCCTGGCCCAGAACGGCATGATGCCCGGGCACGCCCCCAACGGTATGCCCCCGGGCCCACTCACGCCCAACGGCATGCCCCAGGCCTCGGGGGCCCTCTCCCCCATGGCCCCACACGGCGCCGCGCACCCCCAGGGACCCCAGGGTGGCCCGGGACCCCAGGGCATGATGAGGTACGCGGGGCCACACGGACCGTGCGGGCCGTACCCTCAGCAGACCATGGGCCAGCCCACTTACCGCATGATGGCCCCCGCCCACTATGGCCCCCATGGGCCCCAGCACGGCGCGCCGGGCCAGATGGCCACCATGCACCCCGCCACCTCCAGCCCCATGCAGCAGCAGCAGCAGCAGGGCGCGCGTCCCCCCGGCGTGGTGGGGCAGCTGCCGGGCGGCGGGACGGGACAGATGCCGGGCGGCGTGGCGGGCCAGATGAAGCCCTCGGGGCCGGGCCAGCTGCAGCACGCCCCGGGACAGCTGGGCCTCGCCGGCGCGGGACAGATGGCACAGGCCGGACCGGGCCAGATGGCTCACGCGACGCCCGGCCAGATGGCGCATGGCGGACCCGGATCCGGCCCAGGCCCAGGTCCTGGTCCAGGTCCAGGTCCAGGTCCAGGCACAGGCCCAGGCCCCGTCCCGGGCCAGCTGCCTCATCCTGGCCAGGCCAGCTGCCCCACGGCGCGCCGGGCAGCATGCAGCACGGTGCGTCCCAGATGGCCTTCAGCGGCGCCACCCCCGGCCAGCTGGCCGCGGGCACGCCTGGCCAGCTGGTGCAGCACCCGCCCGGCCACCTCCCCGGCCCACACCTCGCCCCGGGCCAGCACCCTGCTGGACCCCAGGGTCCCATGTCCGCCATG